>NC_047040.1:95202652-95266279 GCF_011762595.2 Tursiops truncatus | reverse complement strand
TACGCCCCTTTTGGCCAACAAGCAAGCTTGCAAAGGAAATTCTGCACTACAATGAAGTCTCAATCCCCCCGGTCAAAAGGGCCATCTGAAAAAAGGCAGGACAGGCCATGGAGAACTGGGAGCCTTGTTATGCTGATGGGCGGGATGTAAATTGCCAACAGACAATCGGGAGAGTGTATGGTGTTTCCTGAAAACATCTAAAAAACAAAGCAACAGAACCTAGGGCACTCCACTTATGGTCCTATAGCTTAGGGAAATTAAAATCAAAAAGACACAGCCACCCCAAGTTGGGACGCCTCTGTTTACAAGAACCTCGTTTACAGTACAAGTTCAACATCGCAGAAAGTGAAAAATGGATAAAGAAGTTGTGGTATTTACTTACAAAGCAATATCACTCAGCAATGAAATCTGTGTCATCAGGCCCTTAGCAGCACAATGAGTGGATTCAGGTATGATGATTCTAACTGAAATAAGTCACACAGAAAAGAAACATCATAAGATATCAGTAATACACGGAATGTAAACTTGGCTACACAGGAACTGAATTACAGAACAGAACAGGGTCTCAAATTTAGAAAACCAACTTATGCTTGCTTAAGGGGAAAGGTGAGTTGGGGTGCTGCATAAAACCAGAGATTGAAATGAGCACAGATAAAGTTCCTTAAGCAAATATGGAATAGACAAGAGCTACTCCTTGCTCAACGAAATGGACTCAACACCGCATATTAAACGCCTAAGAATGTACCTGACTAGTAAGTATCTTAAAACCTATGGATTGCTATGTCTCCGAAAGAGAATCAAGCATGTGTACAGGGGCATAAACGCAGCAGTGATAGGATTGGAGAGGTTCGGTGAGCAAATGAAGACCCTTTGAAGTCATATTGCATGGTACCCATTCCACGGGTTTCAACTCTCCAGGTTTAAGGTATTCTTCCTTCAGCTAAAACATGCATGTGGAACCCAAGTATGATCAACCATGTGATCGGGAGACGTGTTCAAATATGTCTCAGTTTTCCTCCCTGGTACTCGGGTGCAACATTCCAGACGCTTTACTAACACTCTCCCCACTTGGAGAGTCAGCGCCTTTAACCTCCTGTTTGGCCCAGTTTGCAATTTCTGCGGAAGATGAACAGGAATAGCGAGAACCAATGAGAGACTAGCTGGAGGTGTCTGGACGGGCAAATTTAACTCTCATTTCCCACCAGGAAGAGGAAATAACCAAAGGCTCAGCGTGCCGTGCCGGAACCAGATTAGGGCCTGAAGCCATCCTGCGGTGTTGCGGCCAGCTCACAAGAAAGCGAGTTGAAGAAAGGAGCTCAGGGGCACTGTAATTCACAAACCTGCAGAGTTATAAATGACAGCTATCGTCCAAAAATAGACTGAAGTAAGGCTGCCAAGAGGACTTGAAAGCGGGGCAGAATTGCAGGAAACCGATTTCAGGAGGTAGACTGGAATTGCATTGAAAGCATAGGAAAAGAGGCAGAACGTCCACAATGATGCACTTGGCCAAAAAGGGCGTATGCGTTTTTTCCTGAATATATTCAGGAAAAAACGCATACGCCCTTTTTGGCCAACCAAGCAAGCTTGCAAAGGAAATCTGCACTACAATGAAGTCTCACTTCCCCCCGTCAAAAGGGCCATCTGAAAAAAGTGTAAAATCCAGAAAGGCAGGACAGGCCATGGAGAACTGGGAGCCTTGTTATGCTGATGGGCGGGATGTAAATTGCCAACAGACACTCGGGAGAAGTGTATGGTGTTTCCTGAAACATCTAAAAACAAAGCAACAGAGCCTAGGGCACTTCCACTTATGGTCCTATAGCTTAGGGAAATTAAAATCAAAAAGACACAGCCACCCCAAAGTTTGGGACGGCTCTGTTTACAAGAACCTCGTTTACAGTACAAGTTCAACATCGCAGAAAGTGAAAAATGGATAAAGAAGTTGTGGTATTTACTTACAAAGCAATATCACTCAGCAATGAAATCTATGTCATCAGGCCCTTAGCAGCACAATGAGTGGATTCAGGTATGATGATTCTAACTGAAATAAGTCACACAGAAAAAGAAACATCATAAGATATCAGTAATACACGGAATGTAAACTTGGCTACACAGGAACTGAATTACAGAACAGAACAGGGTCTCAAATTTAGAAAACCAACTTATGCTTGCTTAGGGGAAAGGTGAGTTGGGGTGCTGCATAAAACCAGAGATTGAAATGAGCACAGATAAAGTTCCTTAAGCCAAATATGGAATAGACAAGAGCTACTCCTTGCTCAACGAAATGGACTCAACACCGCATATTAAACGCCTAAGAATGTACCTGACTAGTAAGTATCTTAAAACCTATGGATTGCTATGTCTCCGAAAGAGAATCAAGCATGTGTACAGGGGCATAAACGCAGCAGTGATAGGATTGGAGAGGTTCGGTGAGCAAATGAAGACCCTTTGAAGTCATATTGCATGGTACCCATTCCACGGGTCTCAACTCTCCAGGTTTAAGGTATTCTTCCTTCAGCTAAAACATGCATGTGGAACCCAGTATGATCAACCATGTGAACGGGAGACGTGTTCAAATATGTCTCAGTTTTCCTCCCCTGGTACTCGGGTGCAACATTCCAGACGCTTTACTAACACTCTCCCCACTTGGAGAGTCAGCGCCTTTAACCTCCTGTTTGGCCCAGTTTGCAATTTCTGCGGAAGATGAACAGGAATAGCGAGAACCAATGAGAGACTAGCTGGAGGTGTCTGGACGGGCAAATTTAACTCTCATTTCCCACCAGGAAGAGGAATTAACCAAAGGCTCAGCGTGCCGTGCCGGAACCAGATTAGGGCCTGAAGCCATCCTGCGGTGTTGCGGCCAGCTCACAAAAAGCGAGTTGAAGAAAGGAGCTCAGGGGCACTGTAATTCACAAACCTGCAGAGTTATAAATGACAGCTATCGTCCAAAAATAGACTGAAGTAAGGCTGCCAAGAGGACTTGAAAGCGGGGCAGAATTGCAGGAAACCGATTTCAGGAGGTAGACTGGAATTGCATTGAAAGCATAGGAAAAGAGGCAGAACGTCCACAATGATGCACTTGGCCAAAAAGGGCGTATGCGTTTTTTCCTGAATATATTCAGGAAAAAACGCATACGCCCTTTTTGGCCAACCAAGCAAGCTTGCAAAGGAAATCTGCACTACAATGAAGTCTCACTTCCCCCGGTCAAAAGGGCCATCTGAAAAAAGTGTAAAATCCAGAAAGGCAGGACAGGCCATGGAGAACTGGGAGCCTTGTTATGCTGATGGGCGGGATGTAAATTGCCAACAACCACTCGGGAGAAGTGTATGGTGTTTCCTGAAACATCTAAAAAACAAAGCAACAGAGCCTAGGGCACTTCCACTTATGGTCCTATAGCTTAGGGAAATTAAAATCAAAAAGACACAGCCACCCCAAAGTTTGGAACGGCTCTGTTTACAAGAACCTCGTTTACAGTACAAGTTCAACATCGCAGAAAGTGAAAAATGGATAAAGAAGTTGTGGTATTTACTTACAAAGCAATATCACTCAGCAATGAAATCTGTGTCATCAGGCCCTTAGCAGCACAATGAGTGGATTCAGGTATGATGATTCTAACTGAAATAAGTCACACAGAAAAAGAAACATCATAAGATATCAGTAATACACGGAATGTAAACTTGGCTACACAGGAACTGAATTACAGAACAGAACAGGGTCTCAAATTTAGAAAACCAACTTATGCTTGCTTAAGGGTAAAGGTGAGTTGGGGTGCTGCATAAAACCAGAGATTGAAATGAGCACAGATAAAGTTCCTTAAGCCAAATATGGAATAGACAAGAGCTACTCCTTGCTCAACGAAATGGACTCAACACCGCATATTAAACGCCTAAGAATGTACCTGACTAGTAAGTATCTTAAAACCTATGGATTGCTATGTCTCCGAAAGAGAATCAAGCATGTGTACAGGGGCATAAACGCAGCAGTGATAGGATTGGAGAGGTTCGGTGAGCAAATGAAGACCCTTTGAAGTCATATTGCATGGTACCCATTCCACGGGTTTCAACTACCAGGTTTAAGGTATTCTTCCTTCAGCTAAAACATGCATGTGGAACCCAGAGTATGATCAACCATGTGATCGGGAGACGTGTTCAAATATGTCTCAGTTTTCCTCCCCTGGTACTCGGGTGCAACATTCCAGACGCTTTACTAACACTCTCCCCACTTGGAGAGTCAGTCCCTTTAACCTCCTGTTTGGCCCAGTTTGCAATTTCTGCGGAAGATGAACAGGAATAGCGAGAACCAATGAGAGCTAGCTGGAGGTGTCTGGACGGGCAAATTTAACTCTCATTTCCCACCAGGAAGAGGAATTAACCAAAGGCTCAGCGTGCCGTGCCGGAACCAGATTAGGGCCTGAAGCCATCCTGCGGTGTTGCGGCCAGGTCACAAGAAAGCGAGTTGAAGAAAGGAGCTCAGGGGCACTGTAATTCACAAACCTGCAGAGTTATAAATGACAGCTATCGTCCAAAAATAGACTGAAGTAAGGCTGCCAAGAGGACTTGAAAGCGGGGCAGAATTGCAGGAAACCGATTTCAGGAGGTAGACTGGAATTGCATTGAAAGCATAGGAAAAGAGGCAGAACGTCCACAATGATGCACTTGGCCAAAAAGGGCGTATGCGTTTTTTCCTGAATATATTCAGGAAAAAACGCATACGCCCTTTTTGGCCAACCAAGCAAGCTTGCAAAGGAAATCTGCACTACAATGAAGTCTCACTTCCCCCCGGTCAAAAGGGCCATCTGAAAAAAGTGTAAAATCCAGAAAGGCAGGACAGGCCATGGAGAACTGGGAGCCTTGTTATGCTGATGGGCGGGATGTAAATTGCCAACAGACACTCGGGAGAAGTGTATGGTGTTTCCTGAAACATCTAAAAAACAAAGCAACAGAGCCTAGGGCACTTCCACTTATGGTCCTATAGCTTAGGGAAATTAAAATCAAAAAGACACAGCCACCCCAAAGTTTGGAACGGCTCTGTTTACAAGAACCTCGTTTACAGTACAAGTTCAACATCGCAGAAAGTGAAAAATGGATAAAGAAGTTGTGGTATTTACTTACAAAGCAATATCACTCAGCAATGAAATCTATGTCATCAGGCCCTTAGCAGCACAATGAGTGGATTCAGGTATGATGATTCTAACTGAAATAAGTCACACAGAAAAAGAAACATCATAAGATATCAGTAATACACGGAATGTAAACTTGGCTACACAGGAACTGAATTACAGAACAGAACAGGGTCTCAAATTTAGAAAACCAACTTATGCTTGCTTAAGGGTAAAGGTGAGTTGGGGTGCTGCATAAAACCAGAGATTGAAATGAGCACAGATAAAGTTCCTTAAGCCAAATATGGAATAGACAAGAGCTACTCCTTGCTCAACGAAATGGACTCAACACCGCATATTAAACGCCTAAGAATGTACCTGACTAGTAAGTATCTTAAAACCTATGGATTGCTATGTCTCCGAAAGAGAATCAAGCATGTGTACAGGGGCATAAACGCAGCAGTGATAGGATTGGAGAGGTTCGGTGAGCAAATGAAGACCCTTTGAAGTCATATTGCATGGTACCCATTCCACGGGTCTCAACTCTCCAGGTTTAAGGTATTCTTCCTTCAGCTAAAACATGCATGTGGAACCCAGAGTATGATCAACCATGTGATCGGGAGACGTGTTCAAATATGTCTCAGTTTTCCTCCCCTGGTACTCGGGTGCAACATTCCAGACGCTTTACTAACACTCTCCCCACTTGGAGAGTCAGCGCCTTTAACCTCCTGTTTGGCCCAGTTTGCAATTTCTGCGGAAGATGAACAGGAATAGCGAGAACCAATGAGAGACTAGCTGGAGGTGTCTGGACGGGCAAATTTAACTCTCATTTCCCACCAGGAAGAGGAAATAACCAAAGGCTCAGCGTGCCGTGCCGGAACCAGATTAGGGCCTGAAGCCATCCTGCGGTGTTGCGGCCAGGTCACAAGAAAGCGAGTTGAAGAAAGGAGCTCAGGGGCACTGTAATTCACAAACCTGCAGAGTTATAAATGACAGCTATCGTCCAAAAATAGACTGAAGTAAGGCTGCCAAGAGGACTTGAAAGCGGGGCAGAATTGCAGGAAACCGATTTCAGGAGGTAGACTGGAATTGCATTGAAAGCATAGGAAAAGAGGCAGAACGTCCACAATGATGCACTTGGCCAAAAAGGGCGTATGCGTTTTTTCCTGAATATATTCAGGAAAAAACGCATACGCCCTTTTTGGCCAACCAAGCAAGCTTGCAAAGGAAATCTGCACTACAATGAAGTCTCACTTCCCCCCGGTCAAAAGGGCCATCTGAAAAAAGTGTAAAATCCAGAAAGGCAGGACAGGCCATGGAGAACTGGGAGCCTTGTTATGCTGATGGGCGGGATGTAAATTGCCAACACCACTCGGGAGAAGTGTATGGTGTTTCCTGAAACATCTAAAAAACAAAGCAACAGAGCCTAGGGCACTTCCACTTATGGTCCTATAGCTTAGGGAAATTAAAATCAAAAAGACACAGCCACCCCAAAGTTTGGAACGGCTCTGTTTACAAGAACCTCGTTTACAGTACAAGTTCAACATCGCAGAAAGTGAAAAATGGATAAAGAAGTTGTGGTATTTACTTACAAAGCAATATCACTCAGCAATGAAATCTATGTCATCAGGCCCTTAGCAGCACAATGAGTGGATTCAGGTATGATGATTCTAACTGAAATAAGTCACACAGAAAAAGAAACATCATAAGATATCAGTAATACACGGAATGTAAACTTGGCTACACAGGAACTGAATTACAGAACAGAACAGGGTCTCAAATTTAGAAAACCAACTTATGCTTGCTTAAGGGTAAAGGTGAGTTGGGGTGCTGCATAAAACCAGAGATTGAAATGAGCACAGATAAAGTTCCTTAAGCCAAATATGGAATAGACAAGAGCTACTCCTTGCTCAACGAAATGGACTCAACACCGCATATTAAACGCCTAAGAATGTACCTGACTAGTAAGTATCTTAAAACCTATGGATTGCTATGTCTCCGAAAGAGAATCAAGCATGTGTACAGGGGCATAAACGCAGCAGTGATAGGATTGGAGAGGTTCGGTGAGCAAATGAAGACCCTTTGAAGTCATATTGCATGGTACCCATTCCACGGGTCTCAACTCCCAGGTTTAAGGTATTCTTCCTTCAGCTAAAACATGCATGTGGAACCCAGAGTATGATCAACCATGTGATCGGGAGACGTGTTCAAATATGTCTCAGTTTTCCTCCCCTGGTACTCGGGTGCAACATTCCAGACGCTTTACTAACACTCTCCCCACTTGGAGAGTCAGTCCCTTTAACCTCCTGTTTGGCCCAGTTTGCAATTTCTGCGGAAGATGAACAGGAATAGCGAGAACCAATGAGAGACTAGCTGGAGGTGTCTGGACGGGCAAATTTAACTCTCATTTCCCACCAGGAAGAGGAAATAACCAAAGGCTCAGCGTGCCGTGCCGGAACCAGATTAGGGCCTGAAGCCATCCTGCGGTGTTGCGGCCAGGTCACAAGAAAGCGAGTTGAAGAAAGGAGCTCAGGGGCACTGTAATTCACAAACCTGCAGAGTTATAAATGACAGCTATCGTCCAAAAATAGACTGAAGTAAGGCTGCCAAGAGGACTTGAAAGCGGGGCAGAATTGCAGGAAACCGATTTCAGGAGGTAGACTGGAATTGCATTGAAAGCATAGGAAAAGAGGCAGAACGTCCACAATGATGCACTTGGCCAAAAAGGGCGTATGCGTTTTTTCCTGAATATATTCAGGAAAAAACGCATACGCCCTTTTTGGCCAACCAAGCAAGCTTGCAAAGGAAATCTGCACTACAATGAAGTCTCACTTCCCCCCGGTCAAAAGGGCCATCTGAAAAAAGTGTAAAATCCAGAAAGGCAGGACAGGCCATGGAGAACTGGGAGCCTTGTTATGCTGATGGGCGGGATGTAAATTGCCAACAGACACTCGGGAGAAGTGTATGGTGTTTCCTGAAACATCTAAAAAACAAAGCAACAGAGCCTAGGGCACTTCCACTTATGGTCCTATAGCTTAGGGAAATTAAAATCAAAAAGACACAGCCACCCCAAAGTTTGGACGCCTCTGTTTACAAGAACCTCGTTTACAGTACAAGTTCAACATCGCAGAAAGTGAAAAATGGATAAAGAAGTTGTGGTATTTACTTACAAAGCAATATCACTCAGCAATGAAATCTATGTCATCAGGCCCTTAGCAGCACAATGAGTGGATTCAGGTATGATGATTCTAACTGAAATAAGTCACACAGAAAAAGAAACATCATAAGATATCAGTAATACACGGAATGTAAACTTGGCTACACAGGAACTGAATTACAGAACAGAACAGGGTCTCAAATTTAGAAAACCAACTTATGCTTGCTTAAGGGTAAGGTGAGTTGGGGTGCTGCATAAAACCAGAGATTGAAATGAGCACAGATAAAGTTCCTTAAGCCAAATATGGAATAGACAAGAGCTACTCCTTGCTCAACGAAATGGACTCAACACCGCATATTAAACGCCTAAGAATGTACCTGACTAGTAAGTATCTTAAAACCTATGGATTGCTATGTCTCCGAAAGAGAATCAAGCATGTGTACAGGGGCATAAACGCAGCAGTGATAGGATTGGAGAGGTTCGGTGAGCAAATGAAGACCCTTTGAAGTCATATTGCATGGTACCCATTCCACGGGTCTCAACTCCAGGTTTAAGGTATTCTTCCTTCAGCTAAAACATGCATGTGGAACCCAGAGTATGATCAACCATGTGAACGGGAGACGTGTTCAAATATGTCTCAGTTTTCCTCCCCTGGTACTCGGGTGCAACATTCCAGACGCTTTACTAACACTCTCCCCACTTGGAGAGTCAGCGCCTTTAACCTCCTGTTTGGCCCAGTTTGCAATTTCTGCGGAAGATGAACAGGAATAGCGAGAACCAATGAGAGACTAGCTGGAGGTGTCTGGACGGGCAAATTTAACTCTCATTTCCCACCAGGAAGAGGAAATAACCAAAGGCTCAGCGTGCCGTGCCGGAACCAGATTAGGGCCTGAAGCCATCCTGCGGTGTTGCGGCCAGCACAAAAGAAAGCGAGTTGAAGAAAGGAGCTCAGGGGCACTGTAATTCACAAACCTGCAGAGTTATAAATGACAGCTATCGTCCAAAAATAGACTGAAGTAAGGCTGCCAAGAGGACTTGAAAGCGGGGCAGAATTGCAGGAAACCGATTTCAGGAGGTAGACTGGAATTGCATTGAAAGCATAGGAAAAGAGGCAGAACGTCCACAATGATGCACTTGGCCAAAAAGGGCGTATGCGTTTTTTCCTGAATATATTCAGGAAAAAACGCATACGCCCTTTTTGGCCAACCAAGCAAGCTTGCAAAGGAAATCTGCACTACAATGAAGTCTCACTTCCCCCCGGTCAAAAGGGCCATCTGAAAAAAGTGTAAAATCCAGAAAGGCAGGACAGGCCATGGAGAACTGGGAGCCTTGTTATGCTGATGGGCGGGATGTAAATTGCCAACAGACACTCGGGAGAAGTGTATGGTGTTTCCTGAAACATCTAAAAAACAAAGCAACAGAGCCTAGGGCACTTCCACTTATGGTCCTATAGCTTAGGGAAATTAAAATCAAAAAGACACAGCCACCCCAAAGTTTGGAACGGCTCTGTTTACAAGAACCTCGTTTACAGTACAAGTTCAACATCGCAGAAAGTGAAAAATGGATAAAGAAGTTGTGGTATTTACTTACAAAGCAATATCACTCAGCAATGAAATCTATGTCATCAGGCCCTTAGCAGCACAATGAGTGGATTCAGGTATGATGATTCTAACTGAAATAAGTCACACAGAAAAAGAAACATCATAAGATATCAGTAATACACGGAATGTAAACTTGGCTACACAGGAACTGAATTACAGAACAGAACAGGGTCTCAAATTTAGAAAACCAACTTATGCTTGCTTAAGGGGAAAGGTGAGTTGGGGTGCTGCATAAAACCAGAGATTGAAATGAGCACAGATAAAGTTCCTTAAGCCAAATATGGAATAGACAAGAGCTACTCCTTGCTCAACGAAATGGACTCAACACCGCATATTAAACGCCTAAGAATGTACCTGACTAGTAAGTATCTTAAAACCTATGGATTGCTATGTCTCCGAAAGAGAATCAAGCATGTGTACAGGGGCATAAACGCAGCAGTGATAGGATTGGAGAGGTTCGGTGAGCAAATGAAGACCCTTTGAAGTCATATTGCATGGTACCCATTCCACGGGTTTCAACTCTCCAGGTTTAAGGTATTCTTCCTTCAGCTAAAACATGCATGTGGAACCCAGAGTATGATCAACCATGTGATCGGGAGACGTGTTCAAATATGTCTCAGTTTTCCTCCCCTGGTACTCGGGTGCAACATTCCAGACGCTTTACTAACACTCTCCCCACTTGGAGAGTCAGCGCCTTTAACCTCCTGTTTGGCCCAGTTTGCAATTTCTGCGGAAGATGAACAGGAATAGCGAGAACCAATGAGAGACTAGCTGGAGGTGTCTGGACGGGCAAATTTAACTCTCATTTCCCACCAGGAAGAGGAAATAACCAAAGGCTCAGCGTGCCGTGCCGGAACCAGATTAGGGCCTGAAGCCATCCTGCGGTGTTGCGGCCAGTCACAAGAAAGCGAGTTGAAGAAAGGAGCTCAGGGGCACTGTAATTCACAAACCTGCAGAGTTATAAATGACAGCTATCGTCCAAAAATAGACTGAAGTAAGGCTGCCAAGAGGACTTGAAAGCGGGGCAGAATTGCAGGAAACCGATTTCAGGAGGTAGACTGGAATTGCATTGAAAGCATAGGAAAAGAGGCAGAACGTCCACAATGATGCACTTGGCCAAAAAGGGCGTATGCGTTTTTTCCTGAATATATTCAGGAAAAAACGCATACGCCCTTTTTGGCCAACCAAGCAAGCTTGCAAAGGAAATCTGCACTACAATGAAGTCTCACTTCCCCCCGGTCAAAAGGGCCATCTGAAAAAAGTGTAAAATCCAGAAAGGCAGGACAGGCCATGGAGAACTGGGAGCCTTGTTATGCTGATGGGCGGGATGTAAATTGCCAACAGACACTCGGGAGAAGTGTATGGTGTTTCCTGAAACATCTAAAAAACAAAGCAACAGAGCCTAGGGCACTTCCACTTATGGTCCTATAGCTTAGGGAAATTAAAATCAAAAAGACACAGCCACCCCAAAGTTTGGAACGGCTCTGTTTACAAGAACCTCGTTTACAGTACAAGTTCAACATCGCAGAAAGTGAAAAATGGATAAAGAAGTTGTGGTATTTACTTACAAAGCAATATCACTCAGCAATGAAATCTATGTCATCAGGCCCTTAGCAGCACAATGAGTGGATTCAGGTATGATGATTCTAACTGAAATAAGTCACACAGAAAAAGAAACATCATAAGATATCAGTAATACACGGAATGTAAACTTGGCTACACAGGAACTGAATTACAGAACAGAACAGGGTCTCAAATTTAGAAAACCAACTTATGCTTGCTTAAGGGGAAAGGTGAGTTGGGGTGCTGCATAAAACCAGAGATTGAAATGAGCACAGATAAAGTTCCTTAAGCCAAATATGGAATAGACAAGAGCTACTCCTTGCTCAACGAAATGGACTCAACACCGCATATTAAACGCCTAAGAATGTACCTGACTAGTAAGTATCTTAAAACCTATGGATTGCTATGTCTCCGAAAGAGAATCAAGCATGTGTACAGGGGCATAAACGCAGCAGTGATAGGATTGGAGAGGTTCGGTGAGCAAATGAAGACCCTTTGAAGTCATATTGCATGGTACCCATTCCACGGGTTTCAACTCTCCAGGTTTAAGGTATTCTTCCTTCAGCTAAAACATGCATGTGGAACCCAGAGTATGATCAACCATGTGATCGGGAGACGTGTTCAAATATGTCTCAGTTTTCCTCCCCTGGTACTCGGGTGCAACATTCCAGACGCTTTACTAACACTCTCCCCACTTGGAGAGTCAGCGCCTTTAACCTCCTGTTTGGCCCAGTTTGCAATTTCTGCGGAAGATGAACAGGAATAGCGAGAACCAATGAGAGACTAGCTGGAGGTGTCTGGACGGGCAAATTTAACTCTCATTTCCCACCAGGAAGAGGAAATAACCAAAGGCTCAGCGTGCCGTGCCGGAACCAGATTAGGGCCTGAAGCCATCCTGCGGTGTTGCGGCCAGGTCACAAGAAAGCGAGTTGAAGAAAGGAGCTCAGGGGCACTGTAATTCACAAACCTGCAGAGTTATAAATGACAGCTATCGTCCAAAAATAGACTGAAGTAAGGCTGCCAAGAGGACTTGAAAGCGGGGCAGAATTGCAGGAAACCGATTTCAGGAGGTAGACTGGAATTGCATTGAAAGCATAGGAAAAGAGGCAGAACGTCCACAATGATGCACTTGGCCAAAAAGGGCGTATGCGTTTTTTCCTGAATATATTCAGGAAAAAACGCATACGCCCTTTTTGGCCAACCAAGCAAGCTTGCAAAGGAAATCTGCACTACAATGAAGTCTCACTTCCCCCCGGTCAAAAGGGCCATCTGAAAAAAGTGTAAAATCCAGAAAGGCAGGACAGGCCATGGAGAACTGGGAGCCTTGTTATGCTGATGGGCGGGATGTAAATTGCCAACAGACACTCGGGAGAAGTGTATGGTGTTTCCTGAAACATCTAAAAAACAAAGCAACAGAGCCTAGGGCACTTCCACTTATGGTCCTATAGCTTAGGGAAATTAAAATCAAAAAGACACAGCCACCCCAAAGTTTGGGACGCTCTGTTTACAAGAACCTCGTTTACAGTACAAGTTCAACATCGCAGAAAGTGAAAAATGGATAAAGAAGTTGTGGTATTTACTTACAAAGCAATATCACTCAGCAATGAAATCTATGTCATCAGGCCCTTAGCAGCACAATGAGTGGATTCAGGTATGATGATTCTAACTGAAATAAGTCACACAGAAAAAGAAACATCATAAGATATCAGTAATACACGGAATGTAAACTTGGCTACACAGGAACTGAATTACAGAACAGAACAGGGTCTCAAATTTAGAAAACCAACTTATGCTTGCTTAAGGGGAAAGGTGAGTTGGGGTGCTGCATAAAACCAGAGATTGAAATGAGCACAGATAAAGTTCCTTAAGCCAAATATGGAATAGACAAGAGCTACTCCTTGCTCAACGAAATGGACTCAACACCGCATATTAAACGCCTAAGAATGTACCTGACTAGTAAGTATCTTAAAACCTATGGATTGCTATGTCTCCGAAAGAGAATCAAGCATGTGTACAGGGGCATAAACGCAGCAGTGATAGGATTGGAGAGGTTCGGTGAGCAAATGAAGACCCTTTGAAGTCATATTGCATGGTACCCATTCCACGGGTTTCAACTCTCCAGGTTTAAGGTATTCTTCCTTCAGCTAAAACATGCATGTGGAACCCAGAGTATGATCAACCATGTGATCGGGAGACGTGTTCAAATATGTCTCAGTTTTCCTCCCCTGGTACTCGGGTGCAACATTCCAGACGCTTTACTAACACTCTCCCCACTTGGAGAGTCAGCGCCTTTAACCTCCTGTTTGGCCCAGTTTGCAATTTCTGCGGAAGATGAACAGGAATAGCGAGAACCAATGAGAGACTAGCTGGAGGTGTCTGGACGGGCAAATTTAACTCTCATTTCCCACCAGGAAGAGGAAATAACCAAAGGCTCAGCGTGCCGTGCCGGAACCAGATTAGGGCCTGAAGCCATCCTGCGGTGTTGCGGCCAGGTCACAAGAAAGCGAGTTGAAGAAAGGAGCTCAGGGGCACTGTAATTCACAAACCTGCAGAGTTATAAATGACAGCTATCGTCCAAAAATAGACTGAAGTAAGGCTGCCAAGAGGACTTGAAAGCGGGGCAGAATTGCAGGAAACCGATTTCAGGAGGTAGACTGGAATTGCATTGAAAGCATAGGAAAAGAGGCAGAACGTCCACAATGATGCACTTGGCCAAAAAGGGCGTATGCGTTTTTTCCTGAATATATTCAGGAAAAAACGCATACGCCCTTTTTGGCCAACCAAGCAAGCTTGCAAAGGAAATCTGCACTACAATGAAGTCTCACTTCCCCCCGGTCAAAAGGGCCATCTGAAAAAAGTGTAAAATCCAGAAAGGCAGGACAGGCCATGGAGAACTGGGAGCCTTGTTATGCTGATGGGCGGGATGTAAATTGCCAACAGACACTCGGGAGAAGTGTATGGTGTTTCCTGAAACATCTAAAAAACAAAGCAACAGAGCCTAGGGCACTTCCACTTATGGTCCTATAGCTTAGGGAAATTAAAATCAAAAAGACACAGCCACCCCAAAGTTTGGAACGGCTCTGTTTACAAGAACCTCGTTTACAGTACAAGTTCAACATCGCAGAAAGTGAAAAATGGATAAAGAAGTTGTGGTATTTACTTACAAAGCAATATCACTCAGCAATGAAATCTATGTCATCAGGCCCTTAGCAGCACAATGAGTGGATTCAGGTATGATGATTCTAACTGAAATAAGTCACACAGAAAAAGAAACATCATAAGATATCAGTAATACACGGAATGTAAACTTGGCTACACAGGAACTGAATTACAGAACAGAACAGGGTCTCAAATTTAGAAAACCAACTTATGCTTGCTTAAGGGAAAGGTGAGTTGGGGTGCTGCATAAAACCAGAGATTGAAATGAGCACAGATAAAGTTCCTTAAGCCAAATATGGAATAGACAAGAGCTACTCCTTGCTCAACGAAATGGACTCAACACCGCATATTAAACGCCTAAGAATGTACCTGACTAGTAAGTATCTTAAAACCTATGGATTGCTATGTCTCCGAAAGAGAATCAAGCATGTGTACAGGGGCATAAACGCAGCAGTGATAGGATTGGAGAGGTTCGGTGAGCAAATGAAGACCCTTTGAAGTCATATTGCATGGTACCCATTCCACGGGTTTCAACTCCCAGGTTTTAGGTATTCTTCCTTCAGCTAAAACATGCATGTGGAACCCAGAGTATGATCAACCATGTGATCGGGAGACGTGTTCAAATATGTCTCAGTTTTCCTCCCCTGGTACTCGGGTGCAACATTCCAGACGCTTTACTAACACTCTCCCCACTTGGAGAGTCAGCCCTTTAACCTCCTGTTTGGCCCAGTTTGCAATTTCTGCGGAAGATGAACAGGAATAGCGAGAACCAATGAGAGACTAGCTGGAGGTGTCTGGACGGGCAAATTTAACTCTCATTTCCCACCAGGAAGAGGAAATAACCAAAGGCTCAGCGTGCCGTGCCGGAACCAGATTAGGGCCTGAAGCCATCCTGCGGTGTTGCGGCCAGGTCACAAGAAAGCGAGTTGAAGAAAGGAGCTCAGGGGCACTGTAATTCACAAACCTGCAGAGTTATAAATGACAGCTATCGTCCAAAAATAGACTGAAGTAAGGCTGCCAAGAGGACTTGAAAGCGGGGCAGAATTGCAGGAAACCGATTTCAGGAGGTAGACTGGAATTGCATTGAAAGCATAGGAAAAGAGGCAGAACGTCCACAATGATGCACTTGGCCAAAAAGGGCGTATGCGTTTTTTCCTGAATATATTCAGGAAAAAACGCATACGCCCTTTTTGGCCAACCAAGCAAGCTTGCAAAGGAAATCTGCACTACAATGAAGTCTCAC
Organism: Tursiops truncatus; assembly: GCF_011762595.2. Lineage (NCBI taxonomy): Eukaryota > Metazoa > Chordata > Mammalia > Artiodactyla > Delphinidae > Tursiops > Tursiops truncatus. The sequence continues at coordinate 95,250,460 of NC_047040.1, read as the reverse complement.
TTCCCCCCGGTCAAAAGGGCCATCTGAAAAAAGTGTAAAATCCAGAAAGGCAGGACAGGCCATGGAGAACTGGGAGCCTTGTTATGCTGATGGGCGGGATGTAAATTGCCAACAGACACTCGGGAGAAGTGTATGGTGTTTCCTGAAACATCTAAAAAACAAAGCAACAGAGCCTAGGGCACTTCCACTTATGGTCCTATAGCTTAGGGAAATTAAAATCAAAAAGACACAGCCACCCCAAAGTTTGGGACGCCTCTGTTTACAAGAACCTCGTTTACAGTACAAGTTCAACATCGCAGAAAGTGAAAAATGGATAAAGAAGTTGTGGTATTTACTTACAAAGCAATATCACTCAGCAATGAAATCTATGTCATCAGGCCCTTAGCAGCACAATGAGTGGATTCAGGTATGATGATTCTAACTGAAATAAGTCACACAGAAAAAGAAACATCATAAGATATCAGTAATACACGGAATGTAAACTTGGCTACACAGGAACTGAATTACAGAACAGAACAGGGTCTCAAATTTAGAAAACCAACTTATGCTTGCTTAAGGGGAAAGGTGAGTTGGGGTGCTGCATAAAACCAGAGATTGAAATGAGCACAGATAAAGTTCCTTAAGCCAAATATGGAATAGACAAGAGCTACTCCTTGCTCAACGAAATGGACTCAACACCGCATATTAAACGCCTAAGAATGTACCTGACTAGTAAGTATCTTAAAACCTATGGATTGCTATGTCTCCGAAAGAGAATCAAGCATGTGTACAGGGGCATAAACGCAGCAGTGATAGGATTGGAGAGGTTCGGTGAGCAAATGAAGACCCTTTGAAGTCATATTGCATGGTACCCATTCCACGGGTTTCAACTCTCCAGGTTTAAGGTATTCTTCCTTCAGCTAAAACATGCATGTGGAACCCAGAGTATGATCAACCATGTGAACGGGAGACGTGTTCAAATATGTCTCAGTTTTCCTCCCCTGGTACTCGGGTGCAACATTCCAGACGCTTTACTAACACTCTCCCCACTTGGAGAGTCAGCGCCTTTAACCTCCTGTTTGGCCCAGTTTGCAATTTCTGCGGAAGATGAACAGGAATAGCGAGAACCAATGAGAGACTAGCTGGAGGTGTCTGGACGGGCAAATTTAACTCTCATTTCCCACCAGGAAGAGGAAATAACCAAAGGCTCAGCGTGCCGTGCCGGAACCAGATTAGGGCCTGAAGCCATCCTGCGGTGTTGCGGCCAGGTCACAAGAAAGCGAGTTGAAGAAAGGAGCTCAGGGGCACTGTAATTCACAAACCTGCAGAGTTATAAATGACAGCTATCGTCCAAAAATAGACTGAAGTAAGGCTGCCAAGAGGACTTGAAAGCGGGGCAGAATTGCAGGAAACCGATTTCAGGAGGTAGACTGGAATTGCATTGAAAGCATAGGAAAAGAGGCAGAACGTCCACAATGATGCACTTGGCCAAAAAGGGCGTATGCGTTTTTTCCTGAATATATTCAGGAAAAAACGCATACGCCCTTTTTGGCCAACCAAGCAAGCTTGCAAAGGAAATCTGCACTACAATGAAGTCTCACTTCCCCCCGTCAAAAGGGCCATCTGAAAAAAGTGTAAAATCCAGAAAGGCAGGACAGGCCATGGAGAACTGGGAGCCTTGTTATGCTGATGGGCGGGATGTAAATTGCCAACAGACACTCGGGAGAAGTGTATGGTGTTTCCTGAAACATCTAAAAAACAAAGCAACAGAGCCTAGGGCACTTCCACTTATGGTCCTATAGCTTAGGGAAATTAAAATCAAAAAGACACAGCCACCCCAAAGTTTGGAACGGCTCTGTTTACAAGAACCTCGTTTACAGTACAAGTTCAACATCGCAGAAAGTGAAAAATGGATAAAGAAGTTGTGGTATTTACTTACAAAGCAATATCACTCAGCAATGAAATCTATGTCATCAGGCCCTTAGCAGCACAATGAGTGGATTCAGGTATGATGATTCTAACTGAAATAAGTCACACAGAAAAAGAAACATCATAAGATATCAGTAATACACGGAATGTAAACTTGGCTACACAGGAACTGAATTACAGAACAGAACAGGGTCTCAAATTTAGAAAACCAACTTATGCTTGCTTAAGGGGAAAGGTGAGTTGGGGTGCTGCATAAAACCAGAGATTGAAATGAGCACAGATAAAGTTCCTTAAGCCAAATATGGAATAGACAAGAGCTACTCCTTGCTCAACGAAATGGACTCAACACCGCATATTAAACGCCTAAGAATGTACCTGACTAGTAAGTATCTTAAAACCTATGGATTGCTATGTCTCCGAAAGAGAATCAAGCATGTGTACAGGGGCATAAACGCAGCAGTGATAGGATTGGAGAGGTTCGGTGAGCAAATGAAGACCCTTTGAAGTCATATTGCATGGTACCCATTCCACGGGTCTCAACTCTCCAGGTTTAAGGTATTCTTCCTTCAGCTAAAACATGCATGTGGAACCCAGAGTATGATCAACCATGTGATCGGGAGACGTGTTCAAATATGTCTCAGTTTTCCTCCCCTGGTACTCGGGTGCAACATTCCAGACGCTTTACTAACACTCTCCCCACTTGGAGAGTCAGCGCCTTTAACCTCCTGTTTGGCCCAGTTTGCAATTTCTGCGGAAGATGAACAGGAATAGCGAGAACCAATGAGAGACTAGCTGGAGGTGTCTGGACGGGCAAATTTAACTCTCATTTCCCACCAGGAAGAGGAAATAACCAAAGGCTCAGCGTGCCGTGCCGGAACCAGATTAGGGCCTGAAGCCATCCTGCGGTGTTGCGGCCAGGTCACAAGAAAGCGAGTTGAAGAAAGGAGCTCAGGGGCACTGTAATTCACAAACCTGCAGAGTTATAAATGACAGCTATCGTCCAAAAATAGACTGAAGTAAGGCTGCCAAGAGGACTTGAAAGCGGGGCAGAATTGCAGGAAACCGATTTCAGGAGGTAGACTGGAATTGCATTGAAAGCATAGGAAAAGAGGCAGAACGTCCACAATGATGCACTTGGCCAAAAAGGGCGTATGCGTTTTTTCCTGAATATATTCAGGAAAAAACGCATACGCCCTTTTTGGCCAACCAAGCAAGCTTGCAAAGGAAATCTGCACTACAATGAAGTCTCACTTCCCCCCGGTCAAAAGGGCCATCTGAAAAAAGTGTAAAATCCAGAAAGGCAGGACAGGCCATGGAGAACTGGGAGCCTTGTTATGCTGATGGGCGGGATGTAAATTGCCAACAGACACTCGGGAGAAGTGTATGGTGTTTCCTGAAACATCTAAAAAACAAAGCAACAGAGCCTAGGGCACTTCCACTTATGGTCCTATAGCTTAGGGAAATTAAAATCAAAAAGACACAGCCACCCCAAAGTTTGGAACGGCTCTGTTTACAAGAACCTCGTTTACAGTACAAGTTCAACATCGCAGAAAGTGAAAAATGGATAAAGAAGTTGTGGTATTTACTTACAAAGCAATATCACTCAGCAATGAAATCTATGTCATCAGGCCCTTAGCAGCACAATGAGTGGATTCAGGTATGATGATTCTAACTGAAATAAGTCACACAGAAAAAGAAACATCATAAGATATCAGTAATACACGGAATGTAAACTTGGCTACACAGGAACTGAATTACAGAACAGAACAGGGTCTCAAATTTAGAAAACCAACTTATGCTTGCTTAAGGGAAAGGTGAGTTGGGGTGCTGCATAAAACCAGAGATTGAAATGAGCACAGATAAAGTTCCTTAAGCCAAATATGGAATAGACAAGAGCTACTCCTTGCTCAACGAAATGGACTCAACACCGCATATTAAACGCCTAAGAATGTACCTGACTAGTAAGTATCTTAAAACCTATGGATTGCTATGTCTCCGAAAGAGAATCAAGCATGTGTACAGGGGCATAAACGCAGCAGTGATAGGATTGGAGAGGTTCGGTGAGCAAATGAAGACCCTTTGAAGTCATATTGCATGGTACCCATTCCACGGGTTCAACTCTCCAGGTTTAAGGTATTCTTCCTTCAGCTAAAACATGCATGTGGAACCCAGAGTATGATCAACCATGTGAACGGGAGACGTGTTCAAATATGTCTCAGTTTTCCTCCCCTGGTACTCGGGTGCAACATTCCAGACGCTTTACTAACACTCTCCCCACTTGGAGAGTCAGCGCCTTTAACCTCCTGTTTGGCCCAGTTTGCAATTTCTGCGGAAGATGAACAGGAATAGCGAGAACCAATGAGAGACTAGCTGGAGGTGTCTGGACGGGCAAATTTAACTCTCATTTCCCACCAGGAAGAGGAAATAACCAAAGGCTCAGCGTGCCGTGCCGGAACCAGATTAGGGCCTGAAGCCATCCTGCGGTGTTGCGGCCAGCTCACAAGAAAGCGAGTTGAAGAAAGGAGCTCAGGGGCACTGTAATTCACAAACCTGCAGAGTTATAAATGACAGCTATCGTCCAAAAATAGACTGAAGTAAGGCTGCCAAGAGGACTTGAAAGCGGGGCAGAATTGCAGGAAACCGATTTCAGGAGGTAGACTGGAATTGCATTGAAAGCATAGGAAAAGAGGCAGAACGTCCACAATGATGCACTTGGCCAAAAAGGGCGTATGCGTTTTTTCCTGAATATATTCAGGAAAAAACGCATACGCCCTTTTTGGCCAACCAAGCAAGCTTGCAAAGGAAATCTGCACTACAATGAAGTCTCACTTCCCCCCGGTCAAAAGGGCCATCTGAAAAAAGTGTAAAATCCAGAAAGGCAGGACAGGCCATGGAGAACTGGGAGCCTTGTTATGCTGATGGGCGGGATGTAAATTGCCAACAGACACTCGGGAGAAGTGTATGGTGTTTCCTGAAACATCTAAAAAACAAAGCAACAGAGCCTAGGGCACTTCCACTTATGGTCCTATAGCTTAGGGAAATTAAAATCAAAAAGACACAGCCACCCCAAAGTTTGGAACGGCTCTGTTTACAAGAACCTCGTTTACAGTACAAGTTCAACATCGCAGAAAGTGAAAAATGGATAAAGAAGTTGTGGTATTTACTTACAAAGCAATATCACTCAGCAATGAAATCTATGTCATCAGGCCCTTAGCAGCACAATGAGTGGATTCAGGTATGATGATTCTAACTGAAATAAGTCACACAGAAAAAGAAACATCATAAGATATCAGTAATACACGGAATGTAAACTTGGCTACACAGGAACTGAATTACAGAACAGAACAGGGTCTCAAATTTAGAAAACCAACTTATGCTTGCTTAAGGGGAAAGGTGAGTTGGGGTGCTGCATAAAACCAGAGATTGAAATGAGCACAGATAAAGTTCCTTAAGCCAAATATGGAATAGACAAGAGCTACTCCTTGCTCAACGAAATGGACTCAACACCGCATATTAAACGCCTAAGAATGTACCTGACTAGTAAGTATCTTAAAACCTATGGATTGCTATGTCTCCGAAAGAGAATCAAGCATGTGTACAGGGGCATAAACGCAGCAGTGATAGGATTGGAGAGGTTCGGTGAGCAAATGAAGACCCTTTGAAGTCATATTGCATGGTACCCATTCCACGGGTTTCAACTCTCCAGGTTTAAGGTATTCTTCCTTCAGCTAAAACATGCATGTGGAACCCAGAGTATGATCAACCATGTGATCGGGAGACGTGTTCAAATATGTCTCAGTTTTCCTCCCCTGGTACTCGGGTGCAACATTCCAGACGCTTTACTAACACTCTCCCCACTTGGAGAGTCAGTCCCTTTAACCTCCTGTTTGGCCCAGTTTGCAATTTCTGCGGAAGATGAACAGGAATAGCGAGAACCAATGAGAGACTAGCTGGAGGTGTCTGGACGGGCAAATTTAACTCTCATTTCCCACCAGGAAGAGGAAATAACCAAAGGCTCAGCGTGCCGTGCCGGAACCAGATTAGGGCCTGAAGCCATCCTGCGGTGTTGCGGCCAGGTCACAAGAAAGCGAGTTGAAGAAAGGAGCTCAGGGGCACTGTAATTCACAAACCTGCAGAGTTATAAATGACAGCTATCGTCCAAAAATAGACTGAAGTAAGGCTGCCAAGAGGACTTGAAAGCGGGGCAGAATTGCAGGAAACCGATTTCAGGAGGTAGACTGGAATTGCATTGAAAGCATAGGAAAAGAGGCAGAACGTCCACAATGATGCACTTGGCCAAAAAGGGCGTATGCGTTTTTTCCTGAATATATTCAGGAAAAAACGCATACGCCCTTTTTGGCCAACCAAGCAAGCTTGCAAAGGAAATCTGCACTACAATGAAGTCTCACTTCCCCCCGGTCAAAAGGGCCATCTGAAAAAAGTGTAAAATCCAGAAAGGCAGGACAGGCCATGGAGAACTGGGAGCCTTGTTATGCTGATGGGCGGGATGTAAATTGCCAACAGACACTCGGGAGAAGTGTATGGTGTTTCCTGAAACATCTAAAAAACAAAGCAACAGAGCCTAGGGCACTTCCACTTATGGTCCTATAGCTTAGGGAAATTAAAATCAAAAAGACACAGCCACCCCAAAGTTTGGAACGGCTCTGTTTACAAGAACCTCGTTTACAGTACAAGTTCAACATCGCAGAAAGTGAAAAATGGATAAAGAAGTTGTGGTATTTACTTACAAAGCAATATCACTCAGCAATGAAATCTATGTCATCAGGCCCTTAGCAGCACAATGAGTGGATTCAGGTATGATGATTCTAACTGAAATAAGTCACACAGAAAAAGAAACATCATAAGATATCAGTAATACACGGAATGTAAACTTGGCTACACAGGAACTGAATTACAGAACAGAACAGGGTCTCAAATTTAGAAAACCAACTTATGCTTGCTTAAGGGAAAGGTGAGTTGGGGTGCTGCATAAAACCAGAGATTGAAATGAGCACAGATAAAGTTCCTTAAGCCAAATATGGAATAGACAAGAGCTACTCCTTGCTCAACGAAATGGACTCAACACCGCATATTAAACGCCTAAGAATGTACCTGACTAGTAAGTATCTTAAAACCTATGGATTGCTATGTCTCCGAAAGAGAATCAAGCATGTGTACAGGGGCATAAACGCAGCAGTGATAGGATTGGAGAGGTTCGGTGAGCAAATGAAGACCCTTTGAAGTCATATTGCATGGTACCCATTCCACGGGTTTCAACACCCAGGTTTAAGGTATTCTTCCTTCAGCTAAAACATGCATGTGGAACCCAGAGTATGATCAACCATGTGATCGGGAGACGTGTTCAAATATGTCTCAGTTTTCCTCCCCTGGTACTCGGGTGCAACATTCCAGACGCTTTACTAACACTCTCCCCACTTGGAGAGTCAGCGCCTTTAACCTCCTGTTTGGCCCAGTTTGCAATTTCTGCGGAAGATGAACAGGAATAGCGAGAACCAATGAGAGACTAGCTGGAGGTGTCTGGACGGGCAAATTTAACTCTCATTTCCCACCAGGAAGAGGAAATAACCAAAGGCTCAGCGTGCCGTGCCGGAACCAGATTAGGGCCTGAAGCCATCCTGCGGTGTTGCGGCCAGGTCACAAGAAAGCGAGTTGAAGAAAGGAGCTCAGGGGCACTGTAATTCACAAACCTGCAGAGTTATAAATGACAGCTATCGTCCAAAAATAGACTGAAGTAAGGCTGCCAAGAGGACTTGAAAGCGGGGCAGAATTGCAGGAAACCGATTTCAGGAGGTAGACTGGAATTGCATTGAAAGCATAGGAAAAGAGGCAGAACGTCCACAATGATGCACTTGGCCAAAAAGGGCGTATGCGTTTTTTCCTGAATATATTCAGGAAAAAACGCATACGCCCTTTTTGGCCAACCAAGCAAGCTTGCAAAGGAAATCTGCACTACAATGAAGTCTCACTTCCCCCCGGTCAAAAGGGCCATCTGAAAAAAGTGTAAAATCCAGAAAGGCAGGACAGGCCATGGAGAACTGGGAGCCTTGTTATGCTGATGGGCGGGATGTAAATTGCCAACAGACACTCGGGAGAAGTGTATGGTGTTTCCTGAAACATCTAAAAAACAAAGCAACAGAGCCTAGGGCACTTCCACTTATGGTCCTATAGCTTAGGGAAATTAAAATCAAAAAGACACAGCCACCCCAAAGTTTGGGACGCCTCTGTTTACAAGAACCTCGTTTACAGTACAAGTTCAACATCGCAGAAAGTGAAAAATGGATAAAGAAGTTGTGGTATTTACTTACAAAGCAATATCACTCAGCAATGAAATCTATGTCATCAGGCCCTTAGCAGCACAATGAGTGGATTCAGGTATGATGATTCTAACTGAAATAAGTCACACAGAAAAAGAAACATCATAAGATATCAGTAATACACGGAATGTAAACTTGGCTACACAGGAACTGAATTACAGAACAGAACAGGGTCTCAAATTTAGAAAACCAACTTATGCTTGCTTAAGGGTAAAGGTGAGTTGGGGTGCTGCATAAAACCAGAGATTGAAATGAGCACAGATAAAGTTCCTTAAGCCAAATATGGAATAGACAAGAGCTACTCCTTGCTCAACGAAATGGACTCAACACCGCATATTAAACGCCTAAGAATGTACCTGACTAGTAAGTATCTTAAAACCTATGGATTGCTATGTCTCCGAAAGAGAATCAAGCATGTGTACAGGGGCATAAACGCAGCAGTGATAGGATTGGAGAGGTTCGGTGAGCAAATGAAGACCCTTTGAAGTCATATTGCATGGTACCCATTCCACGGGTCTCAACTCTCCAGGTTTAAGGTATTCTTCCTTCAGCTAAAACATGCATGTGGAACCCAGAGTATGATCAACCATGTGAACGGGAGACGTGTTCAAATATGTCTCAGTTTTCCTCCCCTGGTACTCGGGTGCAACATTCCAGACGCTTTACTAACACTCTCCCCACTGTTTGGAGAAGATCAGCGAGAACCAATTAGCTGGAACGGGCCTCTCATTTGTTTGCCGTGCCGGAACCAGATTTGCCATTTCTGCGAGAGGGGCACTGACCTGCAGAGTTATAAAACAGGAATAGACTGAAAAGCAGAATTACCGATTTCAGGAGGTAGACTGGAATTGCATTGGCCAGAACGTCCACAATGATGCAGCCAAGCGTATGCTGAATATAAGGAAATCTGCACTACAATGAAGTCTCACTTCCCCCCGGTCAAAAGGGCCATCTGAAAAAAGTGTAAAATCCAGAAAGGCAGGACAGGCCATGGAGAACTGGGAGCCTTGTTATGCTGATGGGCGGGATGTAAATTGCCAACAGACACTCGGGAGAAGTGTATGGTGTTTCCTGAAACATCTAAAAAACAAAGCAACAGAGCCTAGGGCACTTCCACTTATGGTCCTATAGCTTAGGGAAATTAAAATCAAAAAGACACAGCCACCCCAAAGTTTGGAACGGCTCTGTTTACAAGAACCTCGTTTACAGTACAAGTTCAACATCGCAGAAAGTGAAAAATGGATAAAGAAGTTGTGGTATTTACTTACAAAGCAATATCACTCAGCAATGAAATCTATGTCATCAGGCCCTTAGCAGCACAATGAGTGGATTCAGGTATGATGATTCTAACTGAAATAAGTCACACAGAAAAAGAAACATCATAAGATATCAGTAATACACGGAATGTAAACTTGGCTACACAGGAACTGAATTACAGAACAGAACAGGGTCTCAAATTTAGAAAACCAACTTATGCTTGCTTAAGGGGAAAGGTGAGTTGGGGTGCTGCATAAAACCAGAGATTGAAATGAGCACAGATAAAGTTCCTTAAGCCAAATATGGAATAGACAAGAGCTACTCCTTGCTCAACGAAATGGACTCAACACCGCATATTAAACGCCTAAGAATGTACCTGACTAGTAAGTATCTTAAAACCTATGGATTGCTATGTCTCCGAAAGAGAATCAAGCATGTGTACAGGGGCATAAACGCAGCAGTGATAGGATTGGAGAGGTTCGGTGAGCAAATGAAGACCCTTTGAAGTCATATTGCATGGTACCCATTCCACGGGTTTCAACTCTCCAGGTTTAAGGTATTCTTCCTTCAGCTAAAACATGCATGTGGAACCCAGAGTATGATCAACCATGTGATCGGGAGACGTGTTCAAATATGTCTCAGTTTTCCTCCCCTGGTACTCGGGTGCAACATTCCAGACGCTTTACTAACACTCTCCCCACTTGGAGAGTCAGCGCCTTTAACCTCCTGTTTGGCCCAGTTTGCAATTTCTGCGGAAGATGAACAGGAATAGCGAGAACCAATGAGAGACTAGCTGGAGGTGTCTGGACGGGCAAATTTAACTCTCATTTCCCACCAGGAAGAGGAAATAACCAAAGGCTCAGCGTGCCGTGCCGGAACCAGATTAGGGCCTGAAGCCATCCTGCGGTGTTGCGGCCAGGTCACAAGAAAGCGAGTTGAAGAAAGGAGCTCAGGGGCACTGTAATTCACAAACCTGCAGAGTTATAAATGACAGCTATCGTCCAAAAATAGACTGAAGTAAGGCTGCCAAGAGGACTTGAAAGCGGGGCAGAATTGCAGGAAACCGATTTCAGGAGGTAGACTGGAATTGCATTGAAAGCATAGGAAAAGAGGCAGAACGTCCACAATGATGCACTTGGCCAAAAAGGGCGTATGCGTTTTTTCCTGAATATATTCAGGAAAAAACGCATACGCCCTTTTTGGCCAACCAAGCAAGCTTGCAAAGGAAATCTGCACTACAATGAAGTCTCACTTCCCCCGGTCAAAAGGGCCATCTGAAAAAAGTGTAAAATCCAGAAAGGCAGGACAGGCCATGGAGAACTGGGAGCCTTGTTATGCTGATGGGCGGGATGTAAATTGCCAACAGACACTCGGGAGAAGTGTATGGTGTTTCCTGAAACATCTAAAAAACAAAGCAACAGAGCCTAGGGCACTTCCACTTATGGTCCTATAGCTTAGGGAAATTAAAATCAAAAAGACACAGCCACCCCAAAGTTTGGAACGGCTCTGTTTACAAGAACCTCGTTTACAGTACAAGTTCAACATCGCAGAAAGTGAAAAATGGATAAAGAAGTTGTGGTATTTACTTACAAAGCAATATCACTCAGCAATGAAATCTATGTCATCAGGCCCTTAGCAGCACAATGAGTGGATTCAGGTATGATGATTCTAACTGAAATAAGTCACACAGAAAAAGAAACATCATAAGATATCAGTAATACACGGAATGTAAACTTGGCTACACAGGAACTGAATTACAGAACAGAACAGGGTCTCAAATTTAGAAAACCAACTTATGCTTGCTTAAGGGTAAAGGTGAGTTGGGGTGCTGCATAAAACCAGAGATTGAAATGAGCACAGATAAAGTTCCTTAAGCCAAATATGGAATAGACAAGAGCTACTCCTTGCTCAACGAAATGGACTCAACACCGCATATTAAACGCCTAAGAATGTACCTGACTAGTAAGTATCTTAAAACCTATGGATTGCTATGTCTCCGAAAGAGAATCAAGCATGTGTACAGGGGCATAAACGCAGCAGTGATAGGATTGGAGAGGTTCGGTGAGCAAATGAAGACCCTTTGAAGTCATATTGCATGGTACCCATTCCACGGGTCTCAACTCTCCAGGTTTAAGGTATTCTTCCTTCAGCTAAAACATGCATGTGGAACCCAGAGTATGATCAACCATGTGATCGGGAGACGTGTTCAAATATGTCTCAGTTTTCCTCCCCTGGTACTCGGGTGCAACATTCCAGACGCTTTACTAACACTCTCCCCACTTGGAGAGTCAGCGCCTTTAACCTCCTGTTTGGCCCAGTTTGCAATTTCTGCGGAAGATGAACAGGAATAGCGAGAACCAATGAGAGACTAGCTGGAGGTGTCTGGACGGGCAAATTTAACTCTCATTTCCCACCAGGAAGAGGAAATAACCAAAGGCTCAGCGTGCCGTGCCGGAACCAGATTAGGGCCTGAAGCCATCCTGCGGTGTTGCGGCCAGCTCACAAGAAAGCGAGTTGAAGAAAGGAGCTCAGGGGCACTGTAATTCACAAACCTGCAGAGTTATAAATGACAGCTATCGTCCAAAAATAGACTGAAGTAAGGCTGCCAAGAGGACTTGAAAGCGGGGCAGAATTGCAGGAAACCGATTTCAGGAGGTAGACTGGAATTGCATTGAAAGCATAGGAAAAGAGGCAGAACGTCCACAATGATGCACTTGGCCAAAAAGGGCGTATGCGTTTTTTCCTGAATATATTCAGGAAAAAACGCATACGCCCTTTTTGGCCAACCAAGCAAGCTTGCAAAGGAAATCTGCACTACAATGAAGTCTCACTTCCCCCCGGTCAAAAGGGCCATCTGAAAAAAGTGTAAAATCCAGAAAGGCAGGACAGGCCATGGAGAACTGGGAGCCTTGTTATGCTGATGGGCGGGATGTAAATTGCCAACAGACACTCGGGAGAAGTGTATGGTGTTTCCTGAAACATCTAAAAAACAAAGCAACAGAGCCTAGGGCACTTCCACTTATGGTCCTATAGCTTAGGGAAATTAAAATCAAAAAGACACAGCCACCCCAAAGTTTGGAACGGCTCTGTTTACAAGAACCTCGTTTACAGTACAAGTTCAACATCGCAGAAAGTGAAAAATGGATAAAGAAGTTGTGGTATTTACTTACAAAGCAATATCACTCAGCAATGAAATCTATGTCATCAGGCCCTTAGCAGCACAATGAGTGGATTCAGGTATGATGATTCTAACTGAAATAAGTCACACAGAAAAAGAAACATCATAAGATATCAGTAATACACGGAATGTAAACTTGGCTACACAGGAACTGAATTACAGAACAGAACAGGGTCTCAAATTTAGAAAACCAACTTATGCTTGCTTAAGGGAAAGGTGAGTTGGGGTGCTGCATAAAACCAGAGATTGAAATGAGCACAGATAAAGTTCCTTAAGCCAAATATGGAATAGACAAGAGCTACTCCTTGCTCAACGAAATGGACTCAACACCGCATATTAAACGCCTAAGAATGTACCTGACTAGTAAGTATCTTAAAACCTATGGATTGCTATGTCTCCGAAAGAGAATCAAGCATGTGTACAGGGGCATAAACGCAGCAGTGATAGGATTGGAGAGGTTCGGTGAGCAAATGAAGACCCTTTGAAGTCATATTGCATGGTACCCATTCCACGGGTTTCAACTCTCCAGGTTTAAGGTATTCTTCCTTCAGCTAAAACATGCATGTGGAACCCAGAGTATGATCAACCATGTGAACGGGAGACGTGTTCAAATATGTCTCAGTTTTCCTCCCCTGGTACTCGGGTGCAACATTCCAGACGCTTTACTAACACTCTCCCCACTTGGAGAGTCAGCGCCTTTAACCTCCTGTTTGGCCCAGTTTGCAATTTCTGCGGAAGATGAACAGGAATAGCGAGAACCAATGAGAGACTAGCTGGAGGTGTCTGGACGGGCAAATTTAACTCTCATTTCCCACCAGGAAGAGGAAATAACCAAAGGCTCAGCGTGCCGTGCCGGAACCAGATTAGGGCCTGAAGCCATCCTGCGGTGTTGCGGCCAGGTCACAAGAAAGCGAGTTGAAGAAAGGAGCTCAGGGGCACTGTAATTCACAAACCTGCAGAGTTATAAATGACAGCTATCGTCCAAAAATAGACTGAAGTAAGGCTGCCAAGAGGACTTGAAAGCGGGGCAGAATTGCAGGAAACCGATTTCAGGAGGTAGACTGGAATTGCATTGAAAGCATAGGAAAAGAGGCAGAACGTCCACAATGATGCACTTGGCCAAAAAGGGCGTATGCGTTTTTTCCTGAATATATTCAGGAAAAAACGCATACGCCCTTTTTGGCCAACCAAGCAAGCTTGCAAAGGAAATCTGCACTACAATGAAGTCTCACTTCCCCCCGGTCAAAAGGGCCATCTGAAAAAAGTGTAAAATCCAGAAAGGCAGGACAGGCCATGGAGAACTGGGAGCCTTGTTATGCTGATGGGCGGGATGTAAATTGCCAACAGACACTCGGGAGAAGTGTATGGTGTTTCCTGAAACATCTAAAAAACAAAGCAACAGAGCCTAGGGCACTTCCACTTATGGTCCTATAGCTTAGGGAAATTAAAATCAAAAAGACACAGCCACCCCAAAGTTTGGAACGGCTCTGTTTACAAGAACCTCGTTTACAGTACAAGTTCAACATCGCAGAAAGTGAAAAATGGATAAAGAAGTTGTGGTATTTACTTACAAAGCAATATCACTCAGCAATGAAATCTATGTCATCAGGCCCTTAGCAGCACAATGAGTGGATTCAGGTATGATGATTCTAACTGAAATAAGTCACACAGAAAAAGAAACATCATAAGATATCAGTAATACACGGAATGTAAACTTGGCTACACAGGAACTGAATTACAGAACAGAACAGGGTCTCAAATTTAGAAAACCAACTTATGCTTGCTTAAGGGGAAAGGTGAGTTGGGGTGCTGCATAAAACCAGAGATTGAAATGAGCACAGATAAAGTTCCTTAAGCCAAATATGGAATAGACAAGAGCTACTCCTTGCTCAACGAAATGGACTCAACACCGCATATTAAACGCCTAAGAATGTACCTGACTAGTAAGTATCTTAAAACCTATGGATTGCTATGTCTCCGAAAGAGAATCAAGCATGTGTACAGGGGCATAAACGCAGCAGTGATAGGATTGGAGAGGTTCGGTGAGCAAATGAAGACCCTTTGAAGTCATATTGCATGGTACCCATTCCACGGGTTTCAACTCTCCAGGTTTAAGGTATTCTTCCTTCAGCTAAAACATGCATGTGGAACCCAGAGTATGATCAACCATGTGATCGGGAGACGTGTTCAAATATGTCTCAGTTTTCCTCCCCTGGTACTCGGGTGCAACATTCCAGACGCTTTACTAACACTCTCCCCACTTGGAGAGTCAGCGCCTTTAACCTCCTGTTTGGCCCAGTTTGCAATTTCTGCGGAAGATGAACAGGAATAGCGAGAACCAATGAGAGACTAGCTGGAGGTGTCTGGACGGGCAAATTTAACTCTCATTTCCCACCAGGAAGAGGAAATAACCAAAGGCTCAGCGTGCCGTGCCGGAACCAGATTAGGGCCTGAAGCCATCCTGCGGTGTTGCGGCCAGGTCACAAGAAAGCGAGTTGAAGAAAGGAGCTCAGGGGCACTGTAATTCACAAACCTGCAGAGTTATAAATGACAGCTATCGTCCAAAAATAGACTGAAGTAAGGCTGCCAAGAGGACTTGAAAGCGGGGCAGAATTGCAGGAAACCGATTTCAGGAGGTAGACTGGAATTGCATTGAAAGCATAGGAAAAGAGGCAGAACGTCCACAATGATGCACTTGGCCAAAAAGGGCGTATGCGTTTTTTCCTGAATATATTCAGGAAAAAACGCATACGCCCTTTTTGGCCAACCAAGCAAGCTTGCAAAGGAAATCTGCACTACAATGAAGTCTCACTTCCCCCCGGTCAAAAGGGCCATCTGAAAAAAGTGTAAAATCCAGAAAGGCAGGACAGGCCATGGAGAACTGGGAGCCTTGTTATGCTGATGGGCGGGATGTAAATTGCCAACAGACACTCGGGAGAAGTGTATGGTGTTTCCTGAAACATCTAAAAAACAAAGCAACAGAGCCTAGGGCACTTCCACTTATGGTCCTATAGCTTAGGGAAATTAAAATCAAAAAGACACAGCCACCCCAAAGTTTGGAACGGCTCTGTTTACAAGAACCTCGTTTACAGTACAAGTTCAACATCGCAGAAAGTGAAAAATGGATAAAGAAGTTGTGGTATTTACTTACAAAGCAATATCACTCAGCAATGAAATCTATGTCATCAGGCCCTTAGCAGCACAATGAGTGGATTCAGGTATGATGATTCTAACTGAAATAAGTCACACAGAAAAAGAAACATCATAAGATATCAGTAATACACGGAATGTAAACTTGGCTACACAGGAACTGAATTACAGAACAGAACAGGGTCTCAAATTTAGAAAACCAACTTATGCTTGCTTAAGGGTAAAGGTGAGTTGGGGTGCTGCATAAAACCAGAGATTGAAATGAGCACAGATAAAGTTCCTTAAGCCAAATATGGAATAGACAAGAGCTACTCCTTGCTCAACGAAATGGACTCAACACCGCATATTAAACGCCTAAGAATGTACCTGACTAGTAAGTATCTTAAAACCTATGGATTGCTATGTCTCCGAAAGAGAATCAAGCATGTGTACAGGGGCATAAACGCAGCAGTGATAGGATTGGAGAGGTTCGGTGAGCAAATGAAGACCCTTTGAAGTCATATTGCATGGTACCCATTCCACGGGTCTCAACTCTCCAGGTTTAAGGTATTCTTCCTTCAGCTAAAACATGCATGTGGAACCCAGAGTATGATCAACCATGTGAACGGGAGACGTGTTCAAATATGTCTCAGTTTTCCTCCCCTGGTACTCGGGTGCAACATTCCAGACGCTTTACTAACACTCTCCCCACTTGGAGAGTCAGCGCCTTTAACCTCCTGTTTGGCCCAGTTTGCAATTTCTGCGGAAGATGAACAGGAATAGCGAGAACCAATGAGAGACTAGCTGGAGGTGTCTGGACGGGCAAATTTAACTCTCATTTCCCACCAGGAAGAGGAAATAACCAAAGGCTCAGCGTGCCGTGCCGGAACCAGATTAGGGCCTGAAGCCATCCTGCGGTGTTGCGGCCAGGTCACAAGAAAGCGAGTTGAAGAAAGGAGCTCAGGGGCACTGTAATTCACAAACCTGCAGAGTTATAAATGACAGCTATCGTCCAAAAATAGACTGAAGTAAGGCTGCCAAGAGGACTTGAAAGCGGGGCAGAATTGCAGGAAACCGATTTCAGGAGGTAGACTGGAATTGCATTGAAAGCATAGGAAAAGAGGCAGAACGTCCACAATGATGCACTTGGCCAAAAAGGGCGTATGCGTTTTTTCCTGAATATATTCAGGAAAAAACGCATACGCCCTTTTTGGCCAACCAAGCAAGCTTGCAAAGGAAATCTGCACTACAATGAAGTCTCACTTCCCCCCGGTCAAAAGGGCCATCTGAAAAAAGTGTAAAATCCAGAAAGGCAGGACAGGCCATGGAGAACTGGGAGCCTTGTTATGCTGATGGGCGGGATGTAAATTGCCAACAGACACTCGGGAGAAGTGTATGGTGTTTCCTGAAACATCTAAAAAACAAAGCAACAGAGCCTAGGGCACTTCCACTTATGGTCCTATAGCTTAGGGAAATTAAAATCAAAAAGACACAGCCACCCCAAAGTTTGGGACGCCTCTGTTTACAAGAACCTCGTTTACAGTACAAGTTCAACATCGCAGAAAGTGAAAAATGGATAAAGAAGTTGTGGTATTTACTTACAAAGCAATATCACTCAGCAATGAAATCTATGTCATCAGGCCCTTAGCAGCACAATGAGTGGATTCAGGTATGATGATTCTAACTGAAATAAGTCACACAGAAAAAGAAACATCATAAGATATCAGTAATACACGGAATGTAAACTTGGCTACACAGGAACTGAATTACAGAACAGAACAGGGTCTCAAATTTAGAAAACCAACTTATGCTTGCTTAAGGGTAAAGGTGAGTTGGGGTGCTGCATAAAACCAGAGATTGAAATGAGCACAGATAAAGTTCCTTAAGCCAAATATGGAATAGACAAGAGCTACTCCTTGCTCAACGAAATGGACTCAACACCGCATATTAAACGCCTAAGAATGTACCTGACTAGTAAGTATCTTAAAACCTATGGATTGCTATGTCTCCGAAAGAGAATCAAGCATGTGTACAGGGGCATAAACGCAGCAGTGATAGGATTGGAGAGGTTCGGTGAGCAAATGAAGACCCTTTGAAGTCATATTGCATGGTACCCATTCCACGGGTCTCAACTCTCCAGGTTTAAGGTATTCTTCCTTCAGCTAAAACATGCATGTGGAACCCAGAGTATGATCAACCATGTGAACGGGAGACGTGTTCAAATATGTCTCAGTTTTCCTCCCCTGGTACTCGGGTGCAACATTCCAGACGCTTTACTAACACTCTCCCCACTTGGAGAGTCAGCGCCTTTAACCTCCTGTTTGGCCCAGTTTGCAATTTCTGCGGAAGATGAACAGGAATAAAAAACGCATACGCCCTTTTTGGCCAACCAAGCAAGCTTGCAAAGGAAATCTGCACTACAATGAAGTCTCACTTCCCCCCGGTCAAAAGGGCCATCTGAAAAAAGTGTAAAATCCAGAAAGGCAGGACAGGCCATGGAGAACTGGGAGCCTTGTTATGCTGATGGGCGGGATGTAAATTGCCAACAGACACTCGGGAGAAGTGTATGGTGTTTCCTGAAACATCTAAAAAACAAAGCAACAGAGCCTAGGGCACTTCCACTTATGGTCCTATAGCTTAGGGAAATTAAAATCAAAAAGACACAGCCACCCCAAAGTTTGGAACGGCTCTGTTTACAAGAACCTCGTTTACAGTACAAGTTCAACATCGCAGAAAGTGAAAAATGGATAAAGAAGTTGTGGTATTTACTTACAAAGCAATATCACTCAGCAATGAAATCTATGTCATCAGGCCCTTAGCAGCACAATGAGTGGATTCAGGTATGATGATTCTAACTGAAATAAGTCACACAGAAAAAGAAACATCATAAGATATCAGTAATACACGGAATGTAAACTTGGCTACACAGGAACTGAATTACAGAACAGAACAGGGTCTCAAATTTAGAAAACCAACTTATGCTTGCTTAAGGGTAAAGGTGAGTTGGGGTGCTGCATAAAACCAGAGATTGAAATGAGCACAGATAAAGTTCCTTAAGCCAAATATGGAATAGACAAGAGCTACTCCTTGCTCAACGAAATGGACTCAACACCGCATATTAAACGCCTAAGAATGTACCTGACTAGTAAGTATCTTAAAACCTATGGATTGCTATGTCTCCGAAAGAGAATCAAGCATGTGTACAGGGGCATAAACGCAGCAGTGATAGGATTGGAGAGGTTCGGTGAGCAAATGAAGACCCTTTGAAGTCATATTGCATGGTACCCATTCCACGGGTCTCAACTCTCCAGGTTTAAGGTATTCTTCCTTCAGCTAAAACATGCATGTGGAACCCAGAGTATGATCAACCATGTGAACGGGAGACGTGTTCAAATATGTCTCAGTTTTCCTCCCCTGGTACTCGGGTGCAACATTCCAGACGCTTTACTAACACTCTCCCCACTTGGAGAGTCAGCGCCTTTAACCTCCTGTTTGGCCCAGTTTGCAATTTCTGCGGAAGATGAACAGGAATAGCGAGAACCAATGAGAGACTAGCTGGAGGTGTCTGGACGGGCAAATTTAACTCTCATTTCCCACCAGGAAGAGGAAATAACCAAAGGCTCAGCGTGCCGTGCCGGAACCAGATTAGGGCCTGAAGCCATCCTGCGGTGTTGCGGCCAGGTCACAAGAAAGCGAGTTGAAGAAAGGAGCTCAGGGGCACTGTAATTCACAAACCTGCAGAGTTATAAATGACAGCTATCGTCCAAAAATAGACTGAAGTAAGGCTGCCAAGAGGACTTGAAAGCGGGGCAGAATTGCAGGAAACCGATTTCAGGAGGTAGACTGGAATTGCATTGAAAGCATAGGAAAAGAGGCAGAACGTCCACAATGATGCACTTGGCCAAAAAGGGCGTATGCGTTTTTTCCTGAATATATTCAGGAAAAAACGCATACGCCCTTTTTGGCCAACCAAGCAAGCTTGCAAAGGAAATCTGCACTACAATGAAGTCTCACTTCCCCCCGGTCAAAAGGGCCATCTGAAAAAAGTGTAAAATCCAGAAAGGCAGGACAGGCCATGGAGAACTGGGAGCCTTGTTATGCTGATGGGCGGGATGTAAATTGCCAACAGACACTCGGGAGAAGTGTATGGTGTTTCCTGAAACATCTAAAAAACAAAGCAACAGAGCCTAGGGCACTTCCACTTATGGTCCTATAGCTTAGGGAAATTAAAATCAAAAAGACACAGCCACCCCAAAGTTTGGAACGCTCTGTTTACAAGAACCTCGTTTACAGTACAAGTTCAACATCGCAGAAAGTGAAAAATGGATAAAGAAGTTGTGGTATTTACTTACAAAGCAATATCACTCAGCAATGAAATCTATGTCATCAGGCCCTTAGCAGCACAATGAGTGGATTCAGGTATGATGATTCTAACTGAAATAAGTCACACAGAAAAAGAAACATCATAAGATATCAGTAATACACGGAATGTAAACTTGGCTACACAGGAACTGAATTACAGAACAGAACAGGGTCTCAAATTTAGAAAACCAACTTATGCTTGCTTAAGGGTAAAGGTGAGTTGGGGTGCTGCATAAAACCAGAGATTGAAATGAGCACAGATAAAGTTCCTTAAGCCAAATATGGAATAGACAAGAGCTACTCCTTGCTCAACGAAATGGACTCAACACCGCATATTAAACGCCTAAGAATGTACCTGACTAGTAAGTATCTTAAAACCTATGGATTGCTATGTCTCCGAAAGAGAATCAAGCATGTGTACAGGGGCATAAACGCAGCAGTGATAGGATTGGAGAGGTTCGGTGAGCAAATGAAGACCCTTTGAAGTCATATTGCATGGTACCCATTCCACGGGTCTCAACTCTCCAGGTTTAAGGTATTCTTCCTTCAGCTAAAACATGCATGTGGAACCCAGAGTATGATCAACCATGTGAACGGGAGACGTGTTCAAATATGTCTCAGTTTTCCTCCCCTGGTACTCGGGTGCAACATTCCAGACGCTTTACTAACACTCTCCCCACTTGGAGAGTCAGCGCCTTTAACCTCCTGTTTGGCCCAGTTTGCAATTTCTGCGGAAGATGAACAGGAATAGCGAGAACCAATGAGAGACTAGCTGGAGGTGTCTGGACGGGCAAATTTAACTCTCATTTCCCACCAGGAAGAGGAAATAACCAAAGGCTCAGCGTGCCGTGCCGGAACCAGATTAGGGCCTGAAGCCATCCTGCGGTGTTGCGGCCAGGTCACAAGAAAGCGAGTTGAAGAAAGGAGCTCAGGGGCACTGTAATTCACAAACCTGCAGAGTTATAAATGACAGCTATCGTCCAAAAATAGACTGAAGTAAGGCTGCCAAGAGGACTTGAAAGCGGGGCAGAATTGCAGGAAACCGATTTCAGGAGGTAGACTGGAATTGCATTGAAAGCATAGGAAAAGAGGCAGAACGTCCACAATGATGCACTTGGCCAAAAAGGGCGTATGCGTTTTTTCCTGAATATATTCAGGAAAAAACGCATACGCCCTTTTTGGCCAACCAAGCAAGCTTGCAAAGGAAATCTGCACTACAATGAAGTCTCACTTCCCCCCGGTCAAAAGGGCCATCTGAAAAAAGTGTAAAATCCAGAAAGGCAGGACAGGCCATGGAGAACTGGGAGCCTTGTTATGCTGATGGGCGGGATGTAAATTGCCAACAGACACTCGGGAGAAGTGTATGGTGTTTCCTGAAACATCTAAAAAACAAAGCAACAGAGCCTAGGGCACTTCCACTTATGGTCCTATAGCTTAGGGAAATTAAAATCAAAAAGACACAGCCACCCCAAAGTTTGGAACGGCTCTGTTTACAAGAACCTCGTTTACAGTACAAGTTCAACATCGCAGAAAGTGAAAAATGGATAAAGAAGTTGTGGTATTTACTTACAAAGCAATATCACTCAGCAATGAAATCTATGTCATCAGGCCCTTAGCAGCACAATGAGTGGATTCAGGTATGATGATTCTAACTGAAATAAGTCACACAGAAAAAGAAACATCATAAGATATCAGTAATACACGGAATGTAAACTTGGCTACACAGGAACTGAATTACAGAACAGAACAGGGTCTCAAATTTAGAAAACCAACTTATGCTTGCTTAAGGGTAAAGGTGAGTTGGGGTGCTGCATAAAACCAGAGATTGAAATGAGCACAGATAAAGTTCCTTAAGCCAAATATGGAATAGACAAGAGCTACTCCTTGCTCAACGAAATGGACTCAACACCGCATATTAAACGCCTAAGAATGTACCTGACTAGTAAGTATCTTAAAACCTATGGATTGCTATGTCTCCGAAAGAGAATCAAGCATGTGTACAGGGGCATAAACGCAGCAGTGATAGGATTGGAGAGGTTCGGTGAGCAAATGAAGACCCTTTGAAGTCATATTGCATGGTACCCATTCCACGGGTCTCAACTCTCCAGGTTTAAGGTATTCTTCCTTCAGCTAAAACATGCATGTGGAACCCAGAGTATGATCAACCATGTGATCGGGAGACGTGTTCAAATATGTCTCAGTTTTCCTCCCCTGGTACTCGGGTGCAACATTCCAGACGCTTTACTAACACTCTCCCCACTTGGAGAGTCAGCGCCTTTAACCTCCTGTTTGGCCCAGTTTGCAATTTCTGCGGAAGATGAACAGGAATAGCGAGAACCAATGAGAGACTAGCTGGAGGTGTCTGGACGGGCAAATTTAACTCTCATTTCCCACCAGGAAGAGGAAATAACCAAAGGCTCAGCGTGCCGTGCCGGAACCAGATTAGGGCCTGAAGCCATCCTGCGGTGTTGCGGCCAGGGCACAAGAAAGCGAGTTGAAGAAAGGAGCTCAGGGGCACTGTAATTCACAAACCTGCAGAGTTATAAATGACAGCTATCGTCCAAAAATAGACTGAAGTAAGGCTGCCAAGAGGACTTGAAAGCGGGGCAGAATTGCAGGAAACCGATTTCAGGAGGTAGACTGGAATTGCATTGAAAGCATAGGAAAAGAGGCAGAACGTCCACAATGATGCACTTGGCCAAAAAGGGCGTATGCGTTTTTTCCTGAATATATTCAGGAAAAAACGCATACGCCCTTTTTGGCCAACCAAGCAAGCTTGCAAAGGAAATCTGCACTACAATGAAGTCTCACTTCCCCCCGGTCAAAAGGGCCATCTGAAAAAAGTGTAAAATCCAGAAAGGCAGGACAGGCCATGGAGAACTGGGAGCCTTGTTATGCTGATGGGCGGGATGTAAATTGCCAACAGACACTCGGGAGAAGT
Organism: Tursiops truncatus; assembly: GCF_011762595.2. Taxonomy (NCBI): domain Eukaryota; kingdom Metazoa; phylum Chordata; class Mammalia; order Artiodactyla; family Delphinidae; genus Tursiops; species Tursiops truncatus. Next base: position 95,227,350 of record NC_047040.1, on the reverse strand, counting down.
GTATGGTGTTTCCTGAAACATCTAAAAAACAAAGCAACAGAGCCTAGGGCACTTCCACTTATGGTCCTATAGCTTAGGGAAATTAAAATCAAAAAGACACAGCCACCCCAAAGTTTGGAACGGCTCTGTTTACAAGAACCTCGTTTACAGTACAAGTTCAACATCGCAGAAAGTGAAAAATGGATAAAGAAGTTGTGGTATTTACTTACAAAGCAATATCACTCAGCAATGAAATCTATGTCATCAGGCCCTTAGCAGCACAATGAGTGGATTCAGGTATGATGATTCTAACTGAAATAAGTCACACAGAAAAAGAAACATCATAAGATATCAGTAATACACGGAATGTAAACTTGGCTACACAGGAACTGAATTACAGAACAGAACAGGGTCTCAAATTTAGAAAACCAACTTATGCTTGCTTAAGGGGAAAGGTGAGTTGGGGTGCTGCATAAAACCAGAGATTGAAATGAGCACAGATAAAGTTCCTTAAGCCAAATATGGAATAGACAAGAGCTACTCCTTGCTCAACGAAATGGACTCAACACCGCATATTAAACGCCTAAGAATGTACCTGACTAGTAAGTATCTTAAAACCTATGGATTGCTATGTCTCCGAAAGAGAATCAAGCATGTGTACAGGGGCATAAACGCAGCAGTGATAGGATTGGAGAGGTTCGGTGAGCAAATGAAGACCCTTTGAAGTCATATTGCATGGTACCCATTCCACGGGTTTCAACTCTCCAGGTTTAAGGTATTCTTCCTTCAGCTAAAACATGCATGTGGAACCCAGAGTATGATCAACCATGTGATCGGGAGACGTGTTCAAATATGTCTCAGTTTTCCTCCCCTGGTACTCGGGTGCAACATTCCAGACGCTTTACTAACACTCTCCCCACTTGGAGAGTCAGCGCCTTTAACCTCCTGTTTGGCCCAGTTTGCAATTTCTGCGGAAGATGAACAGGAATAGCGAGAACCAATGAGAGACTAGCTGGAGGTGTCTGGACGGGCAAATTTAACTCTCATTTCCCACCAGGAAGAGGAAATAACCAAAGGCTCAGCGTGCCGTGCCGGAACCAGATTAGGGCCTGAAGCCATCCTGCGGTGTTGCGGCCAGGTCACAAGAAAGCGAGTTGAAGAAAGGAGCTCAGGGGCACTGTAATTCACAAACCTGCAGAGTTATAAATGACAGCTATCGTCCAAAAATAGACTGAAGTAAGGCTGCCAAGAGGACTTGAAAGCGGGGCAGAATTGCAGGAAACCGATTTCAGGAGGTAGACTGGAATTGCATTGAAAGCATAGGAAAAGAGGCAGAACGTCCACAATGATGCACTTGGCCAAAAAGGGCGTATGCGTTTTTTCCTGAATATATTCAGGAAAAAACGCATACGCCCTTTTTGGCCAACCAAGCAAGCTTGCAAAGGAAATCTGCACTACAATGAAGTCTCACTTCCCCCCGGTCAAAAGGGCCATCTGAAAAAAGTGTAAAATCCAGAAAGGCAGGACAGGCCATGGAGAACTGGGAGCCTTGTTATGCTGATGGGCGGGATGTAAATTGCCAACAGACACTCGGGAGAAGTGTATGGTGTTTCCTGAAACATCTAAAAAACAAAGCAACAGAGCCTAGGGCACTTCCACTTATGGTCCTATAGCTTAGGGAAATTAAAATCAAAAAGACACAGCCACCCCAAAGTTTGGAACGGCTCTGTTTACAAGAACCTCGTTTACAGTACAAGTTCAACATCGCAGAAAGTGAAAAATGGATAAAGAAGTTGTGGTATTTACTTACAAAGCAATATCACTCAGCAATGAAATCTATGTCATCAGGCCCTTAGCAGCACAATGAGTGGATTCAGGTATGATGATTCTAACTGAAATAAGTCACACAGAAAAAGAAACATCATAAGATATCAGTAATACACGGAATGTAAACTTGGCTACACAGGAACTGAATTACAGAACAGAACAGGGTCTCAAATTTAGAAAACCAACTTATGCTTGCTTAAGGGGAAAGGTGAGTTGGGGTGCTGCATAAAACCAGAGATTGAAATGAGCACAGATAAAGTTCCTTAAGCCAAATATGGAATAGACAAGAGCTACTCCTTGCTCAACGAAATGGACTCAACACCGCATATTAAACGCCTAAGAATGTACCTGACTAGTAAGTATCTTAAAACCTATGGATTGCTATGTCTCCGAAAGAGAATCAAGCATGTGTACAGGGGCATAAACGCAGCAGTGATAGGATTGGAGAGGTTCGGTGAGCAAATGAAGACCCTTTGAAGTCATATTGCATGGTACCCATTCCACGGGTTTCAACTCTCCAGGTTTAAGGTATTCTTCCTTCAGCTAAAACATGCATGTGGAACCCAGAGTATGATCAACCATGTGAACGGGAGACGTGTTCAAATATGTCTCAGTTTTCCTCCCCTGGTACTCGGGTGCAACATTCCAGACGCTTTACTAACACTCTCCCCACTTGGAGAGTCAGCGCCTTTAACCTCCTGTTTGGCCCAGTTTGCAATTTCTGCGGAAGATGAACAGGAATAGCGAGAACCAATGAGAGACTAGCTGGAGGTGTCTGGACGGGCAAATTTAACTCTCATTTCCCACCAGGAAGAGGAAATAACCAAAGGCTCAGCGTGCCGTGCCGGAACCAGATTAGGGCCTGAAGCCATCCTGCGGTGTTGCGGCCAGGTCACAAGAAAGCGAGTTGAAGAAAGGAGCTCAGGGGCACTGTAATTCACAAACCTGCAGAGTTATAAATGACAGCTATCGTCCAAAAATAGACTGAAGTAAGGCTGCCAAGAGGACTTGAAAGCGGGGCAGAATTGCAGGAAACCGATTTCAGGAGGTAGACTGGAATTGCATTGAAAGCATAGGAAAAGAGGCAGAACGTCCACAATGATGCACTTGGCCAAAAAGGGCGTATGCGTTTTTTCCTGAATATATTCAGGAAAAAACGCATACGCCCTTTTTGGCCAACCAAGCAAGCTTGCAAAGGAAATCTGCACTACAATGAAGTCTCACTTCCCCCGGTCAAAAGGGCCATCTGAAAAAAGTGTAAAATCCAGAAAGGCAGGACAGGCCATGGAGAACTGGGAGCCTTGTTATGCTGATGGGCGGGATGTAAATTGCCAACAGACACTCGGGAGAAGTGTATGGTGTTTCCTGAAACATCTAAAAAACAAAGCAACAGAGCCTAGGGCACTTCCACTTATGGTCCTATAGCTTAGGGAAATTAAAATCAAAAAGACACAGCCACCCCAAAGTTTGGAACGGCTCTGTTTACAAGAACCTCGTTTACAGTACAAGTTCAACATCGCAGAAAGTGAAAAATGGATAAAGAAGTTGTGGTATTTACTTACAAAGCAATATCACTCAGCAATGAAATCTATGTCATCAGGCCCTTAGCAGCACAATGAGTGGATTCAGGTATGATGATTCTAACTGAAATAAGTCACACAGAAAAAGAAACATCATAAGATATCAGTAATACACGGAATGTAAACTTGGCTACACAGGAACTGAATTACAGAACAGAACAGGGTCTCAAATTTAGAAAACCAACTTATGCTTGCTTAAGGGTAAAGGTGAGTTGGGGTGCTGCATAAAACCAGAGATTGAAATGAGCACAGATAAAGTTCCTTAAGCCAAATATGGAATAGACAAGAGCTACTCCTTGCTCAACGAAATGGACTCAACACCGCATATTAAACGCCTAAGAATGTACCTGACTAGTAAGTATCTTAAAACCTATGGATTGCTATGTCTCCGAAAGAGAATCAAGCATGTGTACAGGGGCATAAACGCAGCAGTGATAGGATTGGAGAGGTTCGGTGAGCAAATGAAGACCCTTTGAAGTCATATTGCATGGTACCCATTCCACGGGTCTCAACTCTCCAGGTTTAAGGTATTCTTCCTTCAGCTAAAACATGCATGTGGAACCCAGAGTATGATCAACCATGTGAACGGGAGACGTGTTCAAATATGTCTCAGTTTTCCTCCCCTGGTACTCGGGTGCAACATTCCAGACGCTTTACTAACACTCTCCCCACTTGGAGAGTCAGCGCCTTTAACCTCCTGTTTGGCCCAGTTTGCAATTTCTGCGGAAGATGAACAGGAATAGCGAGAACCAATGAGAGACTAGCTGGAGGTGTCTGGACGGGCAAATTTAACTCTCATTTCCCACCAGGAAGAGGAATAACCAAAGGCTCAGCGTGCCGTGCCGGAACCAGATTAGGGCCTGAAGCCATCCTGCGGTGTTGCGGCCAGCTCACAAGAAAGCGAGTTGAAGAAAGGAGCTCAGGGGCACTGTAATTCACAAACCTGCAGAGTTATAAATGACAGCTATCGTCCAAAAATAGACTGAAGTAAGGCTGCCAAGAGGACTTGAAAGCGGGGCAGAATTGCAGGAAACCGATTTCAGGAGGTAGACTGGAATTGCATTGAAAGCATAGGAAAAGAGGCAGAACGTCCACAATGATGCACTTGGCCAAAAAGGGCGTATGCGTTTTTTCCTGAATATATTCAGGAAAAAACGCATACGCCCTTTTTGGCCAACCAAGCAAGCTTGCAAAGGAAATCTGCACTACAATGAAGTCTCACTTCCCCCCGGTCAAAAGGGCCATCTGAAAAAAGTGTAAAATCCAGAAAGGCAGGACAGGCCATGGAGAACTGGGAGCCTTGTTATGCTGATGGGCGGGATGTAAATTGCCAACAGACACTCGGGAGAAGTGTATGGTGTTTCCTGAAACATCTAAAAAACAAAGCAACAGAGCCTAGGGCACTTCCACTTATGGTCCTATAGCTTAGGGAAATTAAAATCAAAAAGACACAGCCACCCCAAAGTTTGGAACGGCTCTGTTTACAAGAACCTCGTTTACAGTACAAGTTCAACATCGCAGAAAGTGAAAAATGGATAAAGAAGTTGTGGTATTTACTTACAAAGCAATATCACTCAGCAATGAAATCTATGTCATCAGGCCCTTAGCAGCACAATGAGTGGATTCAGGTATGATGATTCTAACTGAAATAAGTCACACAGAAAAAGAAACATCATAAGATATCAGTAATACACGGAATGTAAACTTGGCTACACAGGAACTGAATTACAGAACAGAACAGGGTCTCAAATTTAGAAAACCAACTTATGCTTGCTTAAGGGGAAAGGTGAGTTGGGGTGCTGCATAAAACCAGAGATTGAAATGAGCACAGATAAAGTTCCTTAAGCCAAATATGGAATAGACAAGAGCTACTCCTTGCTCAACGAAATGGACTCAACACCGCATATTAAACGCCTAAGAATGTACCTGACTAGTAAGTATCTTAAAACCTATGGATTGCTATGTCTCCGAAAGAGAATCAAGCATGTGTACAGGGGCATAAACGCAGCAGTGATAGGATTGGAGAGGTTCGGTGAGCAAATGAAGACCCTTTGAAGTCATATTGCATGGTACCCATTCCACGGGTTTCAACTCTCCAGGTTTAAGGTATTCTTCCTTCAGCTAAAACATGCATGTGGAACCCAGAGTATGATCAACCATGTGATCGGGAGACGTGTTCAAATATGTCTCAGTTTTCCTCCCCTGGTACTCGGGTGCAACATTCCAGACGCTTTACTAACACTCTCCCCACTTGGAGAGTCAGCGCCTTTAACCTCCTGTTTGGCCCAGTTTGCAATTTCTGCGGAAGATGAACAGGAATAGCGAGAACCAATGAGAGACTAGCTGGAGGTGTCTGGACGGGCAAATTTAACTCTCATTTCCCACCAGGAAGAGGAAATAACCAAAGGCTCAGCGTGCCGTGCCGGAACCAGATTAGGGCCTGAAGCCATCCTGCGGTGTTGCGGCCAGGTCACAAGAAAGCGAGTTGAAGAAAGGAGCTCAGGGGCACTGTAATTCACAAACCTGCAGAGTTATAAATGACAGCTATCGTCCAAAAATAGACTGAAGTAAGGCTGCCAAGAGGACTTGAAAGCGGGGCAGAATTGCAGGAAACCGATTTCAGGAGGTAGACTGGAATTGCATTGAAAGCATAGGAAAAGAGGCAGAACGTCCACAATGATGCACTTGGCCAAAAAGGGCGTATGCGTTTTTTCCTGAATATATTCAGGAAAAAACGCATACGCCCTTTTTGGCCAACCAAGCAAGCTTGCAAAGGAAATCTGCACTACAATGAAGTCTCACTTCCCCCCGGTCAAAAGGGCCATCTGAAAAAAGTGTAAAATCCAGAAAGGCAGGACAGGCCATGGAGAACTGGGAGCCTTGTTATGCTGATGGGCGGGATGTAAATTGCCAACAGACACTCGGGAGAAGTGTATGGTGTTTCCTGAAACATCTAAAAAACAAAGCAACAGAGCCTAGGGCACTTCCACTTATGGTCCTATAGCTTAGGGAAATTAAAATCAAAAAGACACAGCCACCCCAAAGTTTGGACGGCTCTGTTTACAAGAACCTCGTTTACAGTACAAGTTCAACATCGCAGAAAGTGAAAAATGGATAAAGAAGTTGTGGTATTTACTTACAAAGCAATATCACTCAGCAATGAAATCTATGTCATCAGGCCCTTAGCAGCACAATGAGTGGATTCAGGTATGATGATTCTAACTGAAATAAGTCACACAGAAAAAGAAACATCATAAGATATCAGTAATACACGGAATGTAAACTTGGCTACACAGGAACTGAATTACAGAACAGAACAGGGTCTCAAATTTAGAAAACCAACTTATGCTTGCTTAAGGGTAAAGGTGAGTTGGGGTGCTGCATAAAACCAGAGATTGAAATGAGCACAGATAAAGTTCCTTAAGCCAAATATGGAATAGACAAGAGCTACTCCTTGCTCAACGAAATGGACTCAACACCGCATATTAAACGCCTAAGAATGTACCTGACTAGTAAGTATCTTAAAACCTATGGATTGCTATGTCTCCGAAAGAGAATCAAGCATGTGTACAGGGGCATAAACGCAGCAGTGATAGGATTGGAGAGGTTCGGTGAGCAAATGAAGACCCTTTGAAGTCATATTGCATGGTACCCATTCCACGGGTTTCAACTCTCCAGGTTTAAGGTATTCTTCCTTCAGCTAAAACATGCATGTGGAACCCAGAGTATGATCAACCATGTGATCGGGAGACGTGTTCAAATATGTCTCAGTTTTCCTCCCCTGGTACTCGGGTGCAACATTCCAGACGCTTTACTAACACTCTCCCCACTTGGAGAGTCAGCGCCTTTAACCTCCTGTTTGGCCCAGTTTGCAATTTCTGCGGAAGATGAACAGGAATAGCGAGAACCAATGAGAGACTAGCTGGAGGTGTCTGGACGGGCAAATTTAACTCTCATTTCCCACCAGGAAGAGGAAATAACCAAAGGCTCAGCGTGCCGTGCCGGAACCAGATTAGGGCCTGAAGCCATCCTGCGGTGTTGCGGCCAGCTCACAAGAAAGCGAGTTGAAGAAAGGAGCTCAGGGGCACTGTAATTCACAAACCTGCAGAGTTATAAATGACAGCTATCGTCCAAAAATAGACTGAAGTAAGGCTGCCAAGAGGACTTGAAAGCGGGGCAGAATTGCAGGAAACCGATTTCAGGAGGTAGACTGGAATTGCATTGAAAGCATAGGAAAAGAGGCAGAACGTCCACAATGATGCACTTGGCCAAAAAGGGCGTATGCGTTTTTTCCTGAATATATTCAGGAAAAAACGCATACGCCCTTTTTGGCCAACCAAGCAAGCTTGCAAAGGAAATCTGCACTACAATGAAGTCTCACTTCCCCCGGTCAAAAGGGCCATCTGAAAAAAGTGTAAAATCCAGAAAGGCAGGACAGGCCATGGAGAACTGGGAGCCTTGTTATGCTGATGGGCGGGATGTAAATTGCCAACAGACACTCGGGAGAAGTGTATGGTGTTTCCTGAAACATCTAAAAAACAAAGCAACAGAGCCTAGGGCACTTCCACTTATGGTCCTATAGCTTAGGGAAATTAAAATCAAAAAGACACAGCCACCCCAAAGTTTGGAACGGCTCTGTTTACAAGAACCTCGTTTACAGTACAAGTTCAACATCGCAGAAAGTGAAAAATGGATAAAGAAGTTGTGGTATTTACTTACAAAGCAATATCACTCAGCAATGAAATCTATGTCATCAGGCCCTTAGCAGCACAATGAGTGGATTCAGGTATGATGATTCTAACTGAAATAAGTCACACAGAAAAAGAAACATCATAAGATATCAGTAATACACGGAATGTAAACTTGGCTACACAGGAACTGAATTACAGAACAGAACAGGGTCTCAAATTTAGAAAACCAACTTATGCTTGCTTAAGGGTAAAGGTGAGTTGGGGTGCTGCATAAAACCAGAGATTGAAATGAGCACAGATAAAGTTCCTTAAGCCAAATATGGAATAGACAAGAGCTACTCCTTGCTCAACGAAATGGACTCAACACCGCATATTAAACGCCTAAGAATGTACCTGACTAGTAAGTATCTTAAAACCTATGGATTGCTATGTCTCCGAAAGAGAATCAAGCATGTGTACAGGGGCATAAACGCAGCAGTGATAGGATTGGAGAGGTTCGGTGAGCAAATGAAGACCCTTTGAAGTCATATTGCATGGTACCCATTCCACGGGTTTCAACTCTCCAGGTTTAAGGTATTCTTCCTTCAGCTAAAACATGCATGTGGAACCCAGAGTATGATCAACCATGTGAACGGGAGACGTGTTCAAATATGTCTCAGTTTTCCTCCCCTGGTACTCGGGTGCAACATTCCAGACGCTTTACTAACACTCTCCCCACTTGGAGAGTCAGCGCCTTTAACCTCCTGTTTGGCCCAGTTTGCAATTTCTGCGGAAGATGAACAGGAATAGCGAGAACCAATGAGAGACTAGCTGGAGGTGTCTGGACGGGCAAATTTAACTCTCATTTCCCACCAGGAAGAGGAAATAACCAAAGGCTCAGCGTGCCGTGCCGGAACCAGATTAGGGCCTGAAGCCATCCTGCGGTGTTGCGGCCAGGTCACAAGAAAGCGAGTTGAAGAAAGGAGCTCAGGGGCACTGTAATTCACAAACCTGCAGAGTTATAAATGACAGCTATCGTCCAAAAATAGACTGAAGTAAGGCTGCCAAGAGGACTTGAAAGCGGGGCAGAATTGCAGGAAACCGATTTCAGGAGGTAGACTGGAATTGCATTGAAAGCATAGGAAAAGAGGCAGAACGTCCACAATGATGCACTTGGCCAAAAAGGGCGTATGCGTTTTTTCCTGAATATATTCAGGAAAAAACGCATACGCCCTTTTTGGCCAACCAAGCAAGCTTGCAAAGGAAATCTGCACTACAATGAAGTCTCACTTCCCCCCGGTCAAAAGGGCCATCTGAAAAAAGTGTAAAATCCAGAAAGGCAGGACAGGCCATGGAGAACTGGGAGCCTTGTTATGCTGATGGGCGGGATGTAAATTGCCAACAGACACTCGGGAGAAGTGTATGGTGTTTCCTGAAACATCTAAAAAACAAAGCAACAGAGCCTAGGGCACTTCCACTTATGGTCCTATAGCTTAGGGAAATTAAAATCAAAAAGACACAGCCACCCCAAAGTTTGGAACGGCTCTGTTTACAAGAACCTCGTTTACAGTACAAGTTCAACATCGCAGAAAGTGAAAAATGGATAAAGAAGTTGTGGTATTTACTTACAAAGCAATATCACTCAGCAATGAAATCTATGTCATCAGGCCCTTAGCAGCACAATGAGTGGATTCAGGTATGATGATTCTAACTGAAATAAGTCACACAGAAAAAGAAACATCATAAGATATCAGTAATACACGGAATGTAAACTTGGCTACACAGGAACTGAATTACAGAACAGAACAGGGTCTCAAATTTAGAAAACCAACTTATGCTTGCTTAAGGGGAAGGTGAGTTGGGGTGCTGCATAAAACCAGAGATTGAAATGAGCACAGATAAAGTTCCTTAAGCCAAATATGGAATAGACAAGAGCTACTCCTTGCTCAACGAAATGGACTCAACACCGCATATTAAACGCCTAAGAATGTACCTGACTAGTAAGTATCTTAAAACCTATGGATTGCTATGTCTCCGAAAGAGAATCAAGCATGTGTACAGGGGCATAAACGCAGCAGTGATAGGATTGGAGAGGTTCGGTGAGCAAATGAAGACCCTTTGAAGTCATATTGCATGGTACCCATTCCACGGGTTTCAACTCTCCAGGTTTAAGGTATTCTTCCTTCAGCTAAAACATGCATGTGGAACCCAGAGTATGATCAACCATGTGATCGGGAGACGTGTTCAAATATGTCTCAGTTTTCCTCCCCTGGTACTCGGGTGCAACATTCCAGACGCTTTACTAACACTCTCCCCACTTGGAGAGTCAGCGCCTTTAACCTCCTGTTTGGCCCAGTTTGCAATTTCTGCGGAAGATGAACAGGAATAGCGAGAACCAATGAGAGACTAGCTGGAGGTGTCTGGACGGGCAAATTTAACTCTCATTTCCCACCAGGAAGAGGAATAACCAAAGGCTCAGCGTGCCGTGCCGGAACCAGATTAGGGCCTGAAGCCATCCTGCGGTGTTGCGGCCAGCTCACAAGAAAGCGAGTTGAAGAAAGGAGCTCAGGGGCACTGTAATTCACAAACCTGCAGAGTTATAAATGACAGCTATCGTCCAAAAATAGACTGAAGTAAGGCTGCCAAGAGGACTTGAAAGCGGGGCAGAATTGCAGGAAACCGATTTCAGGAGGTAGACTGGAATTGCATTGAAAGCATAGGAAAAGAGGCAGAACGTCCACAATGATGCACTTGGCCAAAAAGGGCGTATGCGTTTTTTCCTGAATATATTCAGGAAAAAACGCATACGCCCTTTTTGGCCAACCAAGCAAGCTTGCAAAGGAAATCTGCACTACAATGAAGTCTCACTTCCCCCCGGTCAAAAGGGCCATCTGAAAAAAGTGTAAAATCCAGAAAGGCAGGACAGGCCATGGAGAACTGGGAGCCTTGTTATGCTGATGGGCGGGATGTAAATTGCCAACAGACACTCGGGAGAAGTGTATGGTGTTTCCTGAAACATCTAAAAAACAAAGCAACAGAGCCTAGGGCACTTCCACTTATGGTCCTATAGCTTAGGGAAATTAAAATCAAAAAGACACAGCCACCCCAAAGTTTGGAACGGCTCTGTTTACAAGAACCTCGTTTACAGTACAAGTTCAACATCGCAGAAAGTGAAAAATGGATAAAGAAGTTGTGGTATTTACTTACAAAGCAATATCACTCAGCAATGAAATCTATGTCATCAGGCCCTTAGCAGCACAATGAGTGGATTCAGGTATGATGATTCTAACTGAAATAAGTCACACAGAAAAAGAAACATCATAAGATATCAGTAATACACGGAATGTAAACTTGGCTACACAGGAACTGAATTACAGAACAGAACAGGGTCTCAAATTTAGAAAACCAACTTATGCTTGCTTAAGGGAAAGGTGAGTTGGGGTGCTGCATAAAACCAGAGATTGAAATGAGCACAGATAAAGTTCCTTAAGCCAAATATGGAATAGACAAGAGCTACTCCTTGCTCAACGAAATGGACTCAACACCGCATATTAAACGCCTAAGAATGTACCTGACTAGTAAGTATCTTAAAACCTATGGATTGCTATGTCTCCGAAAGAGAATCAAGCATGTGTACAGGGGCATAAACGCAGCAGTGATAGGATTGGAGAGGTTCGGTGAGCAAATGAAGACCCTTTGAAGTCATATTGCATGGTACCCATTCCACGGGTTTCAACTCTCCAGGTTTAAGGTATTCTTCCTTCAGCTAAAACATGCATGTGGAACCCAGAGTATGATCAACCATGTGATCGGGAGACGTGTTCAAATATGTCTCAGTTTTCCTCCCCTGGTACTCGGGTGCAACATTCCAGACGCTTTACTAACACTCTCCCCACTTGGAGAGTCAGCGCCTTTAACCTCCTGTTTGGCCCAGTTTGCAATTTCTGCGGAAGATGAACAGGAATAGCGAGAACCAATGAGAGACTAGCTGGAGGTGTCTGGACGGGCAAATTTAACTCTCATTTCCCACCAGGAAGAGGAATAACCAAAGGCTCAGCGTGCCGTGCCGGAACCAGATTAGGGCCTGAAGCCATCCTGCGGTGTTGCGGCCAGGTCACAAGAAAGCGAGTTGAAGAAAGGAGCTCAGGGGCACTGTAATTCACAAACCTGCAGAGTTATAAATGACAGCTATCGTCCAAAAATAGACTGAAGTAAGGCTGCCAAGAGGACTTGAAAGCGGGGCAGAATTGCAGGAAACCGATTTCAGGAGGTAGACTGGAATTGCATTGAAAGCATAGGAAAAGAGGCAGAACGTCCACAATGATGCACTTGGCCAAAAAGGGCGTATGCGTTTTTTCCTGAATATATTCAGGAAAAAACGCATACGCCCTTTTTGGCCAACCAAGCAAGCTTGCAAAGGAAATCTGCACTACAATGAAGTCTCACTTCCCCCCGGTCAAAAGGGCCATCTGAAAAAAGTGTAAAATCCAGAAAGGCAGGACAGGCCATGGAGAACTGGGAGCCTTGTTATGCTGATGGGCGGGATGTAAATTGCCAACAGACACTCGGGAGAAGTGTATGGTGTTTCCTGAAACATCTAAAAAACAAAGCAACAGAGCCTAGGGCACTTCCACTTATGGTCCTATAGCTTAGGGAAATTAAAATCAAAAAGACACAGCCACCCCAAAGTTTGGAACGGCTCTGTTTACAAGAACCTCGTTTACAGTACAAGTTCAACATCGCAGAAAGTGAAAAATGGATAAAGAAGTTGTGGTATTTACTTACAAAGCAATATCACTCAGCAATGAAATCTATGTCATCAGGCCCTTAGCAGCACAATGAGTGGATTCAGGTATGATGATTCTAACTGAAATAAGTCACACAGAAAAAGAAACATCATAAGATATCAGTAATACACGGAATGTAAACTTGGCTACACAGGAACTGAATTACAGAACAGAACAGGGTCTCAAATTTAGAAAACCAACTTATGCTTGCTTAAGGGAAAGGTGAGTTGGGGTGCTGCATAAAACCAGAGATTGAAATGAGCACAGATAAAGTTCCTTAAGCCAAATATGGAATAGACAAGAGCTACTCCTTGCTCAACGAAATGGACTCAACACCGCATATTAAACGCCTAAGAATGTACCTGACTAGTAAGTATCTTAAAACCTATGGATTGCTATGTCTCCGAAAGAGAATCAAGCATGTGTACAGGGGCATAAACGCAGCAGTGATAGGATTGGAGAGGTTCGGTGAGCAAATGAAGACCCTTTGAAGTCATATTGCATGGTACCCATTCCACGGGTTTCAACTCCCAGGTTTAAGGTATTCTTCCTTCAGCTAAAACATGCATGTGGAACCCAGAGTATGATCAACCATGTGATCGGGAGACGTGTTCAAATATGTCTCAGTTTTCCTCCCCTGGTACTCGGGTGCAACATTCCAGACGCTTTACTAACACTCTCCCCACTTGGAGAGTCAGCGCCTTTAACCTCCTGTTTGGCCCAGTTTGCAATTTCTGCGGAAGATGAACAGGAATAGCGAGAACCAATGAGAGACTAGCTGGAGGTGTCTGGACGGGCAAATTTAACTCTCATTTCCCACCAGGAAGAGGAAATAACCAAAGGCTCAGCGTGCCGTGCCGGAACCAGATTAGGGCCTGAAGCCATCCTGCGGTGTTGCGGCCAGCTCACAAGAAAGCGAGTTGAAGAAAGGAGCTCAGGGGCACTGTAATTCACAAACCTGCAGAGTTATAAATGACAGCTATCGTCCAAAAATAGACTGAAGTAAGGCTGCCAAGAGGACTTGAAAGCGGGGCAGAATTGCAGGAAACCGATTTCAGGAGGTAGACTGGAATTGCATTGAAAGCATAGGAAAAGAGGCAGAACGTCCACAATGATGCACTTGGCCAAAAAGGGCGTATGCGTTTTTTCCTGAATATATTCAGGAAAAAACGCATACGCCCTTTTTGGCCAACCAAGCAAGCTTGCAAAGGAAATCTGCACTACAATGAAGTCTCACTTCCCCCCGGTCAAAAGGGCCATCTGAAAAAAGTGTAAAATCCAGAAAGGCAGGACAGGCCATGGAGAACTGGGAGCCTTGTTATGCTGATGGGCGGGATGTAAATTGCCAACAGACACTCGGGAGAAGTGTATGGTGTTTCCTGAAACATCTAAAAAACAAAGCAACAGAGCCTAGGGCACTTCCACTTATGGTCCTATAGCTTAGGGAAATTAAAATCAAAAAGACACAGCCACCCCAAAGTTTGGAACGGCTCTGTTTACAAGAACCTCGTTTACAGTACAAGTTCAACATCGCAGAAAGTGAAAAATGGATAAAGAAGTTGTGGTATTTACTTACAAAGCAATATCACTCAGCAATGAAATCTATGTCATCAGGCCCTTAGCAGCACAATGAGTGGATTCAGGTATGATGATTCTAACTGAAATAAGTCACACAGAAAAAGAAACATCATAAGATATCAGTAATACACGGAATGTAAACTTGGCTACACAGGAACTGAATTACAGAACAGAACAGGGTCTCAAATTTAGAAAACCAACTTATGCTTGCTTAAGGGGAAAGGTGAGTTGGGGTGCTGCATAAAACCAGAGATTGAAATGAGCACAGATAAAGTTCCTTAAGCCAAATATGGAATAGACAAGAGCTACTCCTTGCTCAACGAAATGGACTCAACACCGCATATTAAACGCCTAAGAATGTACCTGACTAGTAAGTATCTTAAAACCTATGGATTGCTATGTCTCCGAAAGAGAATCAAGCATGTGTACAGGGGCATAAACGCAGCAGTGATAGGATTGGAGAGGTTCGGTGAGCAAATGAAGACCCTTTGAAGTCATATTGCATGGTACCCATTCCACGGGTCTCAACTCTCCAGGTTTAAGGTATTCTTCCTTCAGCTAAAACATGCATGTGGAACCCAGAGTATGATCAACCATGTGATCGGGAGACGTGTTCAAATATGTCTCAGTTTTCCTCCCCTGGTACTCGGGTGCAACATTCCAGACGCTTTACTAACACTCTCCCCACTTGGAGAGTCAGCGCCTTTAACCTCCTGTTTGGCCCAGTTTGCAATTTCTGCGGAAGATGAACAGGAATAGCGAGAACCAATGAGAGACTAGCTGGAGGTGTCTGGACGGGCAAATTTAACTCTCATTTCCCACCAGGAAGAGGAAATAACCAAAGGCTCAGCGTGCCGTGCCGGAACCAGATTAGGGCCTGAAGCCATCCTGCGGTGTTGCGGCCAGGTCACAAGAAAGCGAGTTGAAGAAAGGAGCTCAGGGGCACTGTAATTCACAAACCTGCAGAGTTATAAATGACAGCTATCGTCCAAAAATAGACTGAAGTAAGGCTGCCAAGAGGACTTGAAAGCGGGGCAGAATTGCAGGAAACCGATTTCAGGAGGTAGACTGGAATTGCATTGAAAGCATAGGAAAAGAGGCAGAACGTCCACAATGATGCACTTGGCCAAAAAGGGCGTATGCGTTTTTTCCTGA
Organism: Tursiops truncatus; assembly: GCF_011762595.2. Lineage (NCBI taxonomy): Eukaryota > Metazoa > Chordata > Mammalia > Artiodactyla > Delphinidae > Tursiops > Tursiops truncatus. Next base: position 95,211,774 of record NC_047040.1, on the reverse strand, counting down.
ATATATTCAGGAAAAAACGCATACGCCCTTTTTGGCCAACCAAGCAAGCTTGCAAAGGAAATCTGCACTACAATGAAGTCTCACTTCCCCCGGTCAAAAGGGCCATCTGAAAAAAGTGTAAAATCCAGAAAGGCAGGACAGGCCATGGAGAACTGGGAGCCTTGTTATGCTGATGGGCGGGATGTAAATTGCCAACAGACACTCGGGAGAAGTGTATGGTGTTTCCTGAAACATCTAAAAAACAAAGCAACAGAGCCTAGGGCACTTCCACTTATGGTCCTATAGCTTAGGGAAATTAAAATCAAAAAGACACAGCCACCCCAAAGTTTGGAACGGCTCTGTTTACAAGAACCTCGTTTACAGTACAAGTTCAACATCGCAGAAAGTGAAAAATGGATAAAGAAGTTGTGGTATTTACTTACAAAGCAATATCACTCAGCAATGAAATCTATGTCATCAGGCCCTTAGCAGCACAATGAGTGGATTCAGGTATGATGATTCTAACTGAAATAAGTCACACAGAAAAAGAAACATCATAAGATATCAGTAATACACGGAATGTAAACTTGGCTACACAGGAACTGAATTACAGAACAGAACAGGGTCTCAAATTTAGAAAACCAACTTATGCTTGCTTAAGGGGAAAGGTGAGTTGGGGTGCTGCATAAAACCAGAGATTGAAATGAGCACAGATAAAGTTCCTTAAGCCAAATATGGAATAGACAAGAGCTACTCCTTGCTCAACGAAATGGACTCAACACCGCATATTAAACGCCTAAGAATGTACCTGACTAGTAAGTATCTTAAAACCTATGGATTGCTATGTCTCCGAAAGAGAATCAAGCATGTGTACAGGGGCATAAACGCAGCAGTGATAGGATTGGAGAGGTTCGGTGAGCAAATGAAGACCCTTTGAAGTCATATTGCATGGTACCCATTCCACGGGTTCAACTCCCAGGTTTAAGGTATTCTTCCTTCAGCTAAAACATGCATGTGGAACCCAGAGTATGATCAACCATGTGATCGGGAGACGTGTTCAAATATGTCTCAGTTTTCCTCCCCTGGTACTCGGGTGCAACATTCCAGACGCTTTACTAACACTCTCCCCACTTGGAGAGTCAGCGCTTTAACCTCCTGTTTGGCCCAGTTTGCAATTTCTGCGGAAGATGAACAGGAATAGCGAGAACCAATGAGAGGCTAGCTGGAGGTGTCTGGACGGGCAAATTTAACTCTCATTTCCCACCAGGAAGAGGAATTAACCAAAGGCTCAGCGTGCCGTGCCGGAACCAGATTAGGGCCTGAAGCCATCCTGCGGTGTTGCGGCCAGCTCACAAGAAAGCGAGTTGAAGAAAGGAGCTCAGGGGCACTGTAATTCACAAACCTGCAGAGTTATAAATGACAGCTATCGTCCAAAAATAGACTGAAGTAAGGCTGCCAAGAGGACTTGAAAGCGGGGCAGAATTGCAGGAAACCGATTTCAGGAGGTAGACTGGAATTGCATTGAAAGCATAGGAAAAGAGGCAGAACGTCCACAATGATGCACTTGGCCAAAAAGGGCGTATGCGTTTTTTCCTGAATATATTCAGGAAAAAACGCATACGCCCTTTTTGGCCAACCAAGCAAGCTTGCAAAGGAAATCTGCACTACAATGAAGTCTCACTTCCCCCCGGTCAAAAGGGCCATCTGAAAAAAGTGTAAAATCCAGAAAGGCAGGACAGGCCATGGAGAACTGGGAGCCTTGTTATGCTGATGGGCGGGATGTAAATTGCCAACACCCACTCGGGAGAAGTGTATGGTGTTTCCTGAAACATCTAAAAAACAAAGCAACAGAGCCTAGGGCACTTCCACTTATGGTCCTATAGCTTAGGGAAATTAAAATCAAAAAGACACAGCCACCCAAAGTTTGGAACGGCTCTGTTTACAAGAACCTCGTTTACAGTACAAGTTCAACATCGCAGAAAGTGAAAAATGGATAAAGAAGTTGTGGTATTACTTACAAAGCAATATCACTCAGCAATGAAATCTATGTCATCAGGCCCTTAGCAGCACAATGAGTGGATTCAGGTATGATGATTCTAACTGAAATAAGTCACACAGAAAAAGAAACATCATAAGATATCAGTAATACACGGAATGTAAACTTGGCTACACAGGAACTGAATTACAGAACAGAACAGGGTCTCAAATTTAGAAAACCAACTTATGCTTGCTTAAGGGAAAGGTGAGTTGGGGTGCTGCATAAAACCAGAGATTGAAATGAGCACAGATAAAGTTCCTTAAGCCAAATATGGAATAGACAAGAGCTACTCCTTGCTCAACGAAATGGACTCAACACCGCATATTAAACGCCTAAGAATGTACCTGACTAGTAAGTATCTTAAAACCTATGGATTGCTATGTCTCCGAAAGAGAATCAAGCATGTGTACAGGGGCATAAACGCAGCAGTGATAGGATTGGAGAGGTTCGGTGAGCAAATGAAGACCCTTTGAAGTCATATTGCATGGTACCCATTCCACGGGTTTCAACTCTCCAGGTTTAAGGTATTCTTCCTTCAGCTAAAACATGCATGTGGAACCCAGAGTATGATCAACCATGTGAACGGGAGACGTGTTCAAATATGTCTCAGTTTTCCTCCCCTGGTACTCGGGTGCAACATTCCAGACGCTTTACTAACACTCTCCCCACTTGGAGAGTCAGTCCCTTTAACCTCCTGTTTGGCCCAGTTTGCAATTTCTGCGGAAGATGAACAGGAATAGCGAGAACCAATGAGAGACTAGCTGGAGGTGTCTGGACGGGCAAATTTAACTCTCATTTCCCACCAGGAAGAGGAATAACCAAAGGCTCAGCGTGCCGTGCCGGAACCAGATTAGGGCCTGAAGCCATCCTGCGGTGTTGCGGCCAGCTCACAAGAAAGCGAGTTGAAGAAAGGAGCTCAGGGGCACTGTAATTCACAAACCTGCAGAGTTATAAATGACAGCTATCGTCCAAAAATAGACTGAAGTAAGGCTGCCAAGAGGACTTGAAAGCGGGGCAGAATTGCAGGAAACCGATTTCAGGAGGTAGACTGGAATTGCATTGAAAGCATAGGAAAAGAGGCAGAACGTCCACAATGATGCACTTGGCCAAAAAGGGCGTATGCGTTTTTTCCTGAATATATTCAGGAAAAAACGCATACGCCCTTTTTGGCCAACCAAGCAAGCTTGCAAAGGAAATCTGCACTACAATGAAGTCTCACTTCCCCCCGTCAAAAGGGCCATCTGAAAAAAGTGTAAAATCCAGAAAGGCAGGACAGGCCATGGAGAACTGGGAGCCTTGTTATGCTGATGGGCGGGATGTAAATTGCCAACAGACACTCGGGAGAAGTGTATGGTGTTTCCTGAAACATCTAAAAAACAAAGCAACAGAGCCTAGGGCACTTCCACTTATGGTCCTATAGCTTAGGGAAATTAAAATCAAAAAGACACAGCCACCCAAAGTTTGGAACGCTCTGTTTACAAGAACCTCGTTTACAGTACAAGTTCAACATCGCAGAAAGTGAAAAATGGATAAAGAATTGTGGTATTTACTTACAATGCAATATCACTCAGCAATGAAATCTATGTCATCAGGCCCTTAGCAGCATAATGAGTGGATTCAGATACGATGATTCTAACTGAAATAAGTCACACAGAAAAAGAAACATCATAAGATATCAGTAATACACGGAATGTAAACTTGGCTACACAGGAACTGAATTACAGAACAGAACAGGGTCTCAAATTTAGAAAACCAACTTATGCTTGCTTAAGGGGAAAGGTGAGTTGGGGTGCTGCATAAAACCAGAGATTGAAATGAGCACAGATAAAGTTCCTTAAGCCAAATATGGAATAGACAAGAGCTACTCCTTGCTCAACGAAATGGACTCAACACCGCATATTAAACGCCTAAGAATGTACCTGACTAGTAAGTATCTTAAAACCTATGGATTGCTATGTCTCCGAAAGAGAATCAAGCATGTGTACAGGGCATAAACGCAGCAGTGATAGGATTGGAGAGGTTCGGTGAGCAAATGAAGACCCTTTGAAGTCATATTGCATGGTACCCATTCCACGGGTTCCACTACCCAGGTTTAGGTATTCTTCCTTCAGCTAAAACATGCATGTGGAACCCAGAGTATGATCAACCATGTGATCGGGAGACGTGTTCAAATATGTCTCAGTTTTCCTCCCCTGGTACTCGGGTGCAACATTCCAGACGCTTTACTAACACTCTCCCCACTTGGAGAGTCAGCGCCTTTAACCTCCTGTTTGGCCCAGTTTGCAATTTCTGCGGAAGATGAACAGGAATAGCGAGAACCAATGAGAGACTAGCTGGAGGTGTCTGGACGGGCAAATTTAACTCTCATTTCCCACCAGGAAGAGGAAATAACCAAAGGCTCAGCGTGCCGTGCCGGAACCAGATTAGGGCCTGAAGCCATCCTGCGGTGTTGCGGCCAGCTCAAAAGAAAGCGAGTTGAAGAAAGGAGCTCAGGGGCACTGTAATTCACAAACCTGCAGAGTTATAAATGACAGCTATCGTCCAAAAATAGACTGAAGTAAGGCTGCCAAGAGGACTTGAAAGCGGGGCAGAATTGCAGGAAACCGATTTCAGGAGGTAGACTGGAATTGCATTGAAAGCATAGGAAAAGAGGCAGAACGTCCACAATGATGCACTTGGCCAAAAAGGGCGTATGCGTTTTTTCCTGAATATATTCAGGAAAAAACGCATACGCCCTTTTTGGCCAACCAAGCAAGCTTGCAAAGGAAATCTGCACTACAATGAAGTCTCACTTCCCCCGGTCAAAAGGGCCATCTGAAAAAAGTGTAAAATCCAGAAAGGCAGGACAGGCCATGGAGAACTGGGAGCCTTGTTATGCTGATGGGCGGGATGTAAATTGCCAACAACACTCGGGAGAAGTGTATGGTGTTTCCTGAAACATCTAAAAAACAAAGCAACAGAGCCTAGGGCACTTCCACTTATGGTCCTATAGCTTAGGGAAATTAAAATCAAAAAGACACAGCCACCCCAAAGTTTGGGACGCTCTGTTTACAAGAACCTCGTTTACAGTACAAGTTCAACATCGCAGAAAGTGAAAAATGGATAAAGAAGTTGTGGTATTTACTTACAAAGCAATATCACTCAGCAATGAAATCTATGTCATCAGGCCCTTAGCAGCACAATGAGTGGATTCAGGTATGATGATTCTAACTGAAATAAGTCACACAGAAAAAGAAACATCATAAGATATCAGTAATACACGGAATGTAAACTTGGCTACACAGGAACTGAATTACAAAACAGAACAGGGTCTCAAATTTAGAAAACCAACTTATGCTTGCTTAAGGGGAAGGTGAGTTGGGGTGCTGCATAAAACCAGAGATTGAAATGAGCACAGATAAAGTTCCTTAAGCCAATATGGAATAGACAAGAGCTACTCCTTGCTCAACGAAATGGACTCAACACCGCATATTAAACGCCTAAGAATGTACCTGACTAGTAAGTATCTTAAAACCTATGGATTGCTATGTCTCCGAAAGAGAATCAAGCATGTGTACAGGGGCATAAACGCAGCAGTGATAGGATTGGAGAGGTTCGGTGAGCAAATGAAGACCCTTTGAAGTCATATTGCATGGTACCCATTCCACGGGTTTCAACCACCCAGGTTTAAGGTATTCTTCCTTCAGCTAAAACATGCATGTGGAACCCAGAGTATGATCAACCATGTGATCGGGAGACGTGTTCAAATATGTCTCAGTTTTCCTCCCTGGTACTCGGGTGCAACATTCCAGACGCTTTACTAACACTCTCCCCACTTGGAGAGTCAGCGCCTTTAACCTCCTGTTTGGCCCAGTTTGCAATTTCTGCGGAAGATGAACAGGAATAGCGAGAACCAATGAGAGGCTAGCTGGAGGTGTCTGGACGGGCAAATTTAACTCTCATTTCCCACCAGGAAGAGGAAATAACCAAAGGCTCAGCGTGCCGTGCCGGAACCAGATTAGGGCCTGAAGCCATCCTGCGGTGTTGCGGCCAGCTCACAAGAAAGCGAGTTGAAGAAAGGAGCTCAGGGGCACTGTAATTCACAAACCTGCAGAGTTATAAATGACAGCTATCGTCCAAAAATAGACTGAAGTAAGGCTGCCAAGAGGACTTGAAAGCGGGCAGAATTGCAGGAAACCGATTTCAGGAGGTAGACTGGAATTGCATTGAAAGCATAGGAAAAGAGGCAGAACGTCCACAATGATGCACTTGGCCAAAAAGGGCGTATGCGTTTTTTCCTGAATATATTCAGAAAAAACGCATACGCCCTTTTTGGCCAACCAAGCAAGCTTGCAAAGGAAATCTGCACTACAATGAAGTCTCACTTCCCCCCGGTCAAAAGGGCCATCTGAAAAAAGTGTAAAATCCAGAAAGGCAGGACAGGCCATGGAGAACTGGGAGCCTTGTTATGCTGATGGGCGGGATGTAAATTGCCAACAGACACTCGGGAGAAGTGTATGGTGTTTCCTGAAACATCTAAAAAACAAAGCAACAGAGCCTAGGGCACTCCACTTATGGTCCTATAGCTTAGGGAAATTAAAATCAAAAGACACACAGCCACCCCAAGTTTGGGACGCCTCTGTTTACAAGAACCTCGTTTACAGTACAAGTTCAACATCGCAGAAAGTGAAAAATGGATAAAGAAGTTGTGGTATTTACTTACAAGCAATCACTCAGCAATGAAATCTATGTCATCAGGCCCTTAGCAGCACAATGAGTGGATTCAGGTATGATGATTCTAACTGAAATAAGTCACACAGAAAAAGAAACATCATAAGATATCAGTAATACACGGAATGTAAACTTGGCTACACAGGAACTGAATTACAGAACAGAACAGGGTCTCAAATTTAGAAAACCAACTTATGCTTGCTTAAGGGTAAAGGTGAGTTGGGGTGCTGCATAAAACCAGAGATTGAAATGAGCACAGATAAAGTTCCTTAAGCCAAATATGGAATAGACAAGAGCTACTCCTTGCTCAACGAAATGGACTCAACACCGCATATTAAACGCCTAAGAATGTACCTGACTAGTAAGTATCTTAAAACCTATGGATTGCTATGTCTCCAAAAGAGAATCAAGCATGTGTACAGGGGCATAAACGCAGCAGTGATAGGATTGGAGAGGTTCGGTGAGCAAATGAAGACCCTTTGAAGTCATATTGCATGGTACCCATTACACGGGTCTCAACTCTCCAGGTTTAAGGTATTCTTCCTTCAGCTAAAACATGCATGTGGAACCCAGTATGATCAACCATGTGAACGGGAGACGTGTTCAAATATGTCTCAGTTTTCCTCCCCTGGTACTCGGGTGCAACATTCCAGACGCTTTACTAACACTCTCCCCACTTGGAGAGTCAGTGCTTTAACCTCCTGTTTGGCCCAGTTTGCAATTTCTGCGGAAGATGAACAGGAATAGCGAGAACCAATGAGAGACTAGCTGGAGGTGTCTGGACGGGCAAATTTAACTCTCATTTCCCACCAGGAAGAGGAATTAACCAAAGGCTCAGCGTGCCGTGCCGAACCAGATTAGGGCCTGAAGCCATCCTGCGGTGTTGCGGCCAGGTCACAAGAAAGCGAGTTGAAGAAAGGAGCTCAGGGGCACTGTAATTCACAAACCTGCAGAGTTATAAATGACAGCTATCGTCCAAAAATAGACTGAAGTAAGGCTGCCAAGAGGACTTGAAAGCGGGGCAGAATTGCAGGAAACCGATTTCAGGAGGTAGACTGGAATTGCATTGAAAGCATAGGAAAAGAGGCAGAACGTCCACAATGATGCACTTGGCCAAAAAGGGCGTATGCGTTTTTTCCTGAATATATTCAGGAAAAAACGCATACGCCCTTTTTGGCCAACCAAGCAAGCTTGCAAAGGAAATCTGCACTACAATGAAGTCTCACTTCCCCCCGGTCAAAGGGCCATCTGAAAAAAGTGTAAAATCCAGAAAGGCAGGACAGGCCATGGAGAACTGGGAGCCTTGTTATGCTGATGGGCGGGATGTAAATTGCCAACAGACACTCGGGAGAAGTGTATGGTGTTTCCTGAAACATCTAAAAAACAAAGCAACAGAGCCTAGGGCACTTCCACTTATGGTCCTATAGCTTAGGGAAATTAAAATCAAAAAGACACAGCCACCCCAAAGTTTGGAACGGCTCTGTTTACAAGAACCTCGTTTACAGTACAAGTTCAACATCGCAGAAAGTGAAAAATGGATAAAGAAGTTGTGGTATTACTTACAAAGCAATATCACTCAGCAATGAATCTATGTCATCAGGCCCTTAGCAGCACAATGAGTGGATTCAGGTATGATGATTCTAACTGAAATAAGTCACACAGAAAAAGAAACATCATAAGATATCAGTAATACACGGAATGTAAACTTGGCTACACAGGAACTGAATTACAGAACAGAACAGGGTCTCAAATTTAGAAAACCAACTTATGCTTGCTTAAGGGTAAAGGTGAGTTGGGGTGCTGCATAAAACCAAGATTGAAATGAGCACAGATAAAGTTCCTTAAGCCAAATATGGAATAGACAAGAGCTACTCCTTGCTCAACGAAATGGACTCAACACCGCATATTAAACGCCTAAGAATGTACCTGACTAGTAAGTATCTTAAAACCTATGGATTGCTATGTCTCCGAAAGAGATCAAGCATGTGTACAGGGGCATAAACGCAGCAGTGATAGGATTGGAGAGGTTCGGTGAGCAAATGAAGACCTTTTGAGTCATATTGCATGGTACCCATTCCACGGTTCTCAACTCTCCATGTTTAAGGTATTCTTCCTTCAGCTAAAACATGCATGTGGAACCCAGAGTATGATCAACCATGTGAACGGGAGACGTGTTCAAATATGTCTCAGTTTTCCTCCCCTGGTACTCGGGTGCAACATTCCAGACGCTTTACTAACACTCTCCCCACTTGGAGAGTCAGCGCCTTTAACCTCTTTTTGGCCCAGTTTGCAATTTCTGCGGAAGATGAACAGGAATAAGAACCAATGACGGACCTTTTTGGCCAACCAAGCAAGCTTGCACAGGCAGAGGATTACAAGAAGTCTCACTTGCCCC